>NW_016690413.1:14444-33079 GCF_001604755.1 Lepidothrix coronata | reverse complement strand
CCCCCCCCCCGAGTCCCGGTTTTCCACCATTTTGTGCTACGGCTTTTCCGCGTTGTTTTTATCCCGCTTCACCCTGCGAGCGCGACTCGAAACGACGGCCCATGGCGGAGAGTCAGTCAACGGCGGGGCAGGGAGAGCCTGCGTCCCTGTGTGGGCTCGGATTTCCCCGTTCGGAGTCCGAAAACCGGCGGCGGCCGCTGAGCGAGCTGCGCGTGATAGACCTGCGGGCCGAGCTCAAGCATCGTAATTTGGACAGCGGCGGCAACAAGAGCGTCCTCATGGAGCGGCTCAGGAGGGTGAGCGGGGAGGCGCGCGCCTGAGGGGCGGGTGTAGCCGGCGTGACCCGAGCACGGCGGGCATGCCGAGGAAAATGGCGCCAAAGGGCCGAGGAACGGCGGGGCCGGGGCTGCGCCGGGAGCGGGAGTTCCGCGGAAACCGTTGCGACCGCTCTGTGCCTGACGGGGGAGACTCTGCGCTTGGCCATCCCAGGAGCGAGCCCTTCTGTCACACAGTGCGGTGGGTGTTTGTGTGCGAGCCGGGCGCTTTCATCTACGCGGCGAATCAGCTCCCGATATCCTAGACCCGTACAGCACAGCGGGTCTGCTGTGGCATTCGGCCCAAGTGTTTTTAGTATGAATTTTCCGCCTTCCACTCAGTTCCTGCATTTATACTTCTGTACGCTGTGCACTAGGCTTTTGTTGCGTACTGGTATTTTTGTGGCTTTCTAGTTGGTAGCCTGTACACTGTATCAGAATGTTTGGTATGTTATAGGAGAATGCGGAACACCTTCACCAAACTGATGCTTACTGTCTCCTAGAGGCGAAGTTCTCACTCTATCACAGCAGTGCACAGTTGCAAATGCTGTATGATTGACTTTTGACTGCTTTCCAGAAGCTTTACACCAACATGCTACTGTTTTCTCCATACTTGTTACTTTGAGCTGGTGGTTCTTCATTTGCATATCCAAGTTGCTGATTCTAAGCACCAGATTCTTGTTTTGAAATTTTTCAGCCTCTAGTGTCCAACTCTGAAACTCAGCAAAAATACACAAATGAAATTTTTTATGTCTATCTTCATATCTACCTTTGTCTTTTCCTTTTACTAGGCTATTGAGGAGGAAGGAGGGAATCCTGATGAAATTCCAGTGGTTTCAGAAAGTATCATGAAGAAAACTCCAAAAAGAAGCAGCAAAGGTACAGGGCAGTTAGAGAGAATCTCCACCCTATCTCCCTTGAGTTTTCAAGCAACTGTACTCATGAAATGGAACCTTTTCTCTGTTTTTCTTTTTGCTTGATTTTATTTTGGACACTGTTGCTAAATGTTTTGCAGTCTCAAAGCTGTAGCTAATGTTACTTGCCTGAGCCAGATTTGAGTAAAAATGGTTTTCTGGAAGAAATTAAGCACAACTGAACGTTCTGTTCCTTGGTTCGGACCTTTAATCCCATGTTACTGGTAGTCTTCTTCACGTCTGTGCTCAGGTTTCCAGGGATGGGTGGTATGGTTAGTGGTCATTTATTCACAGAATTTAATGTAATTTAATAAGGCAGGAAATGGTCTACTTGAAGGATCTGTTGGTTTCTTCTCAGCATTCCCTGAAATTTGTAGCAGACGTTACTAAGTAACACTAAAGCAGTGTCTCTATTTTTAAAATAGGTAATTTGGTTTTTCATGTGACTGTACCTTCATTTTTGAGAAATAAAAGGGATTTTTTTTTTTTTTGAGGTAGAAATGAAGTTTCTAGCAACTGCAAGATAACCTCTGTAGTGTTATGGTTAGGCTTCATAGCTAATAGCAGTCACATTTTTGTTCACAGAAGACTAGTTTTTAATCAATATGTGAAATCAAGTGTGTTTTCGGGGCTTTATGCTTGATTTTTCTAACGGTGAGACAGTCTTATATAATCCTTATTTTTAAAAAATAGTCTACTCTTTTTCTGGAATTAGTTAATTAGCACAGTTTCATCTTCTTTTGTGATCAAATACTGTTAAAAGTTTTTGTATTAGAGCTAAGCAGAATAACTAGGTTAGATTAAGTATTTTTATTTCTAACTTTGACTTAAACAAAATGTAAATTTGTGAGATGAGACTCAAATGTTTTGCCAACTAATTTGTTTGATCCAAATTTTTGTTGTTACATCCCATTTGGAGTGATAGTGCAATTGCTTGCAGACTAAAATGTGAAATCTTGAGCAGATAGAGAGCAAATGTCACAGCTGTGGGTAAAAGCAGAGATTTTTGATAATCACATTAGTTTTCAAGTCTCAGAAAAATACTTAACGTGTTACAGCACTTTTAGTATTGGGATGGAAATAAATGAAATGATCCTCTTGGCTTTGAAGCTCCTTTCACCTTTTAATTGCAGTCTGCTTGTAGTTTTTGAGGAAAATAGAATTCATAAAAAATGAAACAACTACTTAGCTCTGAGCTTGAGGAGTTACCATTTCACGCTGAAGCTGGCATGCTGTTTTCGGTAGCGGCAGTTGTGATATGGGAAGTCCAGCTGGTGCACAGAGCAATGCAGTAATACTCACAGAGAGAGGGTTTTTTTCATTGGTTTGCATTGTGTTTTTTGTTTGGCTGCTTTTTTTTTTATTTCTAGTAAATGTCTGTAAAGAAACGAAAGTTGAGATAATAAATTGCTGCAATCTCAGCTGAGCCAAACGTTCTGGGGAGTGCACAGTGGTGCTACTTGAATTCTTGCCAGACATTGGGCTGTAGCATGTGTGTCAAGTTACTGAACTGGTATGGCATACGAATGCTTGGTTGTGGAAAATAAGGGTAGAGCAGATAACTAAATTGAAGGGAATACCAGCTTTGATGAAAAAGTAAAACTTGAAGAGCACATGTATATTTACTGTCTTTTCATTCTAACGATTGTAATGTTGTTAGGACGTAGACCAGAGGAAGAGGGAGTAGAAGACAATGGCCTGGAAGAGGACTCGGGAGATGGGCAGGTATGTGAGGCTGGGTTTGAAGCAAAGTAATGACAGCATTGCTTTTAAGTTGCAATGACTATTACATGTACTTTTTTTCTTTTTACAGGACGATATTGAAGCAAGTTTGGATAACTTGCAGGATATTGACATGATGGATATTAGTGTGTTAGATGAAGCTGAAATAGATAATGGAAATGTGGTAGATTGCGGAGAGGATTACAGTGCTCATAATATTCTTGACTCGCTGTCTGATAGTAAAGAAAATGCTGATGCAGAAGTGAAAGAATTTCCAGATCAGCCTGCACAGTATGCTGTAGGTAACTTGGAGGCATCCCCACAATTTTCAGAAATTAAAGAAGAATCAAGAGAAATACCAATAGTGATGGTATGCATCTCTTATGTGTGTGGAATCAGATTTCTTTTTAAATTTATTTACTTATGAATTAAATAGCACAATGGTAGCTAAAGAATATTTGGAACGATTTGGGACTCTACTGGTTTTTATGGCCATTGCTTATTCCTTTACATATTTGTGAAAATATGATTCTTAATTTTAAAATACTTAGATGTTGTTTGTAGGCACTTGACTGTATGAATTAATAGCAGTCCAGAAAGCATTTGTTTTTAATCATGCTTTGAACTCTGATTCACCTTACGTTTACATTCCCATTTTGACATCTTTATTTTAGAGAACATGTGAGGCATACAAATACTATAGCTTATTTTGTTCTCTTCAATTGAACAGCAACATTCAGGAAGCTATATTCTATGTTATTTTTTTGTTAAGATTGGGTCTTGCAGTTTTTTTAGTTATTGAAAGTATTTTTATGTTGGCTTTCCACGTTCATCTGGAATCAAGTGTGTATCTCCTGAAATGTACAACACAGCATTTTAAGAAAGTTATTTCTGCCCCATCTAAGAGGGAGTGTAGCTCTTTGTTGTGCACACACATTGTGTCATAAGTCCAGACTACAAGATTCTAAAGCTGTGTGGTTCCCTTGTCGTGATCTGAAAGTTCGGAGATAAGTTTGACCCCCTATCCCACAGCATATCCTTGTCCTGCACGAGTCAAATAGAAATACAGGGAAAGTAGGTTTTTTTCAGTGACTGAATTGCTTGAGGCCAGGCCACCTCCTGTGGTCTGCTTTTTACCACAGAAGAAGGAAATAGTTATCGAGTTACATAGACTTTTTGGCTTTATGTTGCTGTAAATAACAGAGATATAAGTCAGAGGAAGTTTTCTGTTGGAATCTCCATACTTAAAAGATTTGTGTGAGCTGACCAACATAGTTAAGACGTAATGAGAAAGCTTATCCAGTCAGTGGAGATCAAGAAAAATCTTGAGGGTCATTGCTCCGTTTTTACCTTTATTGGTTGTTTTGTGTACTAGATATATTTGTTTAATACCGGTTGTCAGTGAAACTAAAATCTTGGGTTTCTCATTCCGGTTTCACTGACAATATTCTTTTATAGATAACAAAATGTCTTCCATCTGTTTTTTTTTTAAAGGTAGAGTTTGAAGATGTTGGAAACAGTTTAGATGCTTCTTCATCAGATTTAACCATAATAAAGGTAAATTGTAGCCAGTTTTTCTTTACAAAAAAACCCCCCATATAAAGCTATATGTTGAAACTGTATGTACAGGAAGTACGCAGTGGGCGCATTCTTACTCTGCAAAGAATAGGAACTAAGGCCTTTCTAATTTACTCGTATGTACAAAGATCTATCTCTCAGGATGTGTATATGTATATGTGATATACGTACCATACTGAGTTTGGTGGTAGATTTGATTCCTTTTATCTGACGTATATACCAACTCAGTGCTTTACATTATATTTAACTTCCATTAAAAGTGGAGGTATCCCATGTTGTCAAGAAAGCTGAAACTGTTCCTGAAATACTGACCTTGGTTCCACATCGCTCGTGGTAAGTTAAGGACACTAGCTCCAGGTGAACCTGGTGTTTCTATTGATCTTGTTTTCAGAAAGGAGACGTCACAAAGTACATTGTAAAGAAGGGTAACATGAAGATAAAGTTTTCTCCGTGCAGCTTATGTTTGTTGATTTATTTACCGATGTGAATGTGTACCATGTGTTCAACAGATGTCTGAATTTGAGAAACGTTAAAGTTTTTACACAGTTCCTAAAACTTTGAGGATGGTAAAAACTCATGTTAAACCTTCTGAGAAATTTCAACGTTTTCAAAGCTGAAATAGGTTAAATCATAGTAACACTTCTGTTAAATTCTGCTGTGTATTGGGTGGTTGAAAGGTGTCATTCAGAAAAACAGCTTGACATCTTATGAAATAGTGATATTTCTCCTTTTTAAAATCTTTCTCACTGCAGGAACTTGAAGAGTTACCTTTGGAGCCAGGTACTGTTTGGGGTTTTCTGTTTGGTTGGTATTTTTGGGTTTTTTTGGTATTTTTTTAATGAAAAAACAATCTTGGGCATTTAAACAGTTTCATTCTTCATTTAGGCTTTTTGCGTCCCTATTTGCTTTTTTTTTAAATGTATTACTGTAGTGTTCATTTTTATGGTGGACAGTCCAGGTCAATGCAGGGTCATAGAGATTGGAAACCTAGTCATATCACCAGATCTGTGAATAACCCACCTTTTGAAAATGTGTTTAATGCAATGGAATGATTCCATAGAACTGTTACTACAGAGTGGAGTTAAGGAGCGAGCCTTAAAGATGTAAAGGTTCTGAAAACAGATCTTGTGATATCGCACTGTACAGCAGTTCTATAAACATAATGCAGGAGTGCAGGTAGTACAAAACTCTGGTACAGAACAGACATTAAAGAGTGACGGGACTTCAGAAGAAGGAATACACTGTCATCACAGGAATTTACTACGGATCCTATTCGCTTTCTGGACTGCAAACACACTCGTGCACCATCAGAAGATGCCCAGTTCTCATGTTGGACTGTCTGCTAAAGGAAATTCACAGAAATTTGGAAATTGAACTCTCAGTGCCTTGATACGTTCAGTTAAGCATCTGGGACTCTCGAAGCTAACTTGAGAAGAAAAAGCTGAAGGATTTAATGAAGAATATGGAGGATGAGCCAGAAGTTTTTTGTTAAATCTGTGGGGGCATTTTTCTTCCCTGTTATCGTTTTAGGGCTGATTTGGTAGTTTGTCAGAAAGCAGTTAGCATAGTACTTTTAACACTGTGTACACTAGGGTTTTCCAATCTCTGTGTAGCTTAGAAGTTCTCTTGGTGTTAGTGTGGCAGCCATGCCAGTTCCACATTTGTGATTGCTGTATTTCCCTGGTGATTAAATCTTGTGCCATTCTATTCCTGTTAAATCCGTAGAAAATGAGAAAATACTCGACATTTTGGGGGAAACTTGTAAATCTGAAGTACTTAACGAAGAAACTTCCGAAGTGGAGCGGCCACATGCACAGGAAGCAAGTATCGCGGTGCCAGGCAAGAGGCTGGCGGAGGAAGAGGACGCTCTTGCTGCCGCTCAGTTGGAGGAAGATGCTTTAGATTTGGACAGCAAATCGGCACAAGCTATGGCAAGGAAGGAAGCAAAGCGTTTAGTTGTAGCAAAAGGGGAGACATGTGAACAGACACTAGAGGAAGAGAAGCCGGACTCTGAATCTTTAGTAGTAGAGACCCTAAGCGATCAGAGTAGCAAACGCTCCCAAGGCCTGGAAGCCTCTAGTGGGGAAACAGCGGCAAAAGGCGCAGGTCCTGAAGCCAAAGATAGCAAAGAAGATGCCAAGAGAACAGAAGACAAAGCTAATTCTGAGGAATCCCCTGCTACTAAAGAGTCCTCAGCCAGTGAGGGCGGTGATCAGAAAAAGAGGTTTGTTTTTTCTCCGTTATAGACCAGATGCTATCTTTTATCGTTGGTCGTTAAGTGATGCGAATAAGCTGTTTCCTTCAATTGGCCACCGAGACTGATGAAATTGTAGCCTATTCCTAAAGAGTGTGTTTTATTTCTCCATGTGCAGATATTTTTAATTTTTTTTTTAAACACAATGGGTTTGATTTCTTTCCTTCCTCAACCTTCAAAGGTTGTTTTCCCAAATTACTCTTATTTCTGTCATATGCAAAACAGAATTGTCTGTTTACGGGTACAAATCCCTATTTCCTGTCATTCTTCTATAAATTTGCATATATAGTGTTTAGTTTGAAACTAATTTACTGGTAGGTATCCAATTTTAGTAAACTATCTAGAATTAATGTTCTATTTGCATTCAGTTGGTTGAATAATATGATATTTTGTCTCTAGCCCTGTTGAGGAGAACAGAGATAGGAAGATAATCTCAAAAGATGAGAAAGGTATGTACCTATGTTTTTTGTGGTGTGTGGTTTTTTTGTTTGTTTGTTTGTTTTTAATGTGCAAAGGACCGGAAATAAAAACGTTATGGGGTCAAATCTAACAGTTACTTCTGAGTTAACACTGCTTCTTTTTGTGTCTTGTTCATTCTTTAACCACATGCCTGTCTTCATTGTAATAGTTATATTGGAATTCCACTAGCTTCATGAATGGTATTAGGTACCTGAAAGACCAGGATTTGTCTGAAAAATCTTAACAGATCGCTAAATCTCTAGGTTTATACTCTATGTGGCAGTTCTGGTGAGGACTGTTAATTCAGTGAACCTGCAATGCACTTGTCACACAGGCCTTCAAAGTATAGCTTAAAAAAATTTCAGTTCATGTAACTTCTGTAACCTTGCTGACCAAAAAGTTTGGTTTTTGCTTTTTTGGGATGTTTTTTTTGTTTGTTTGTTTTTGTTTGTTTGCTGGTTGGTTTTTTGGTTTTCTTGGTTAAATAACGAGCCTCTTGTGAATTAACATTTATTACTTTGTAATTCTCCTAAAAGTGATTGAAATACAGGAAGAAAATATGTTTCTAAAAACACATTAAGACTGTTCAAATGCACAGTAAGCCTGTACTTCAGAAGTTAATTTTTGCAGGCTCCAGTGTATCGATTTTAAGAATGAATGGAAGAGGTAGGAGTGAAATTGCATTTGGAAAGTTTTATGAGGAAAAGAAGTTGGTTTTGCACTGTTGCATTTGTCTGCCACATGGTCTTTTGTGTTTGGCTTTTTTGTACCTCAGGCCGTGTGGGTAGTGGTTCTGGCAGAAATTTGTGGGTTAGTGGACTTTCATCCTCTACTAGAGCTACAGATTTGAAGAATCTTTTCAGCAAGTATGGAAAGGTATGTAGTGGATATGTAAATTAGCAGACCATTTGAAGGCTGACCTTAAATTTAGATCTTATTTTCCCTGATGAATATTTGGGTAGCTAAGTACTTAACTTCCTTGCGTTATTTTGAAACTCTGTATCTGAAAGTAGCATACTTCATAAAGAAGGTTGTCTGAAAAGGAGGGGTGGGGAGGAGAAAACCAGTTTGCAGAGAATATCTGTGCAGATACCTGCAAAAATGAGGCAGTTCTTAATAGGAGAGACTGGTAGATTGTCATGTGGGGTTCTGTAATCTAATTACACCTCTTGAGAGCTGGTTTAAATTTTTCCATTTCAAGAAGTATTCCTTTGAGAAATCTAGTTTTTGAGGGCAGGCTTCCATTTGTTCTGCGGTGCCCACTAGCATACAAGAGCCACAATTGTGGAAAGAAACTCCTTGTGTGACTATCTGCCCTTCTGCCAAATACATTTCTGAATGCAGTATTAAATGTTTGTCTCGCTAAGTGCGTGCCTCTGGCTGTTATGAGATTGTCATCTGTGGATTGCAACTAGCACAGATGTGCTGAAAGAAAAAAGAAAATGGTAGTAATTTTGCTTTTTTCAGTTTTATTTAATTATTACACTCCCCACTTTCCATATCTATACCTATATATATCTCTATATAGATATCTTCCTTCAGTTACTGATTTGCTCAGCGACTTGAAGATGAATTTTGTCAGCTGATTATGACAGTGGTCTCTTTTTCAGCAGAGCTGTAATCAACAATCTGTTCTATGATTGGAGTTAGCTGTTTCATGGAATGTTGTGCTAATTTTATACTTTTTTGTGAACATGTGTAACAATGTTAAATTTGAACCTTTTCTGCCATGCTTTATTTCTGTTGACATGGGCGTAACCATTGCTCACATCATACTCTGTGTAGTAGTCTTTAGTGAGGCACTTCTAGAACACGGCTGGCCCAACAATATAGAGGTCAAGTTAAAACAATGACCTTTCTTTTGCTGTCTGTCAGACAAGCCTAGTGATGTGTTCTTCTGAGAATACTGATGGAATCTTCTGTGCTGAGCATAATTCCTGCCTGTTAAAAGTGGATAGGTGCTATACTGTGTAGTACTGGTAGACAGAGGTGCTGTCTACCAGGTGGGGGACAGAGTTCTAGTAGGGCCTGAAACGATATGACAAGGGGAAATGGTTTTGGACTAAAAGAGATAGATTCAGACTAGATATAAGGAAGAAATTTTTTATGATGAGGGTGGTGGAAACACTGGCATTGGAACTCTGGTTGCCTAGAGTGGTGGTAGATGCCACATCACTGGAAACATTCAGGGCCAGGTTGGGTGGGGCTCTGAGCAACCTGCACTGGTTGAAGATGTCCCTGCCCATGACAGGGCATTGGACTAGACGGCTCTTAAAGGTCGTTTCAAACCTAGACCATTCAATGCTTCCATGAAATGGCGATTAAATTAGAATTTTAGTGACAGATCTGCAAACACAGGTTGTTGTTGTTGTTGTTTTTGTTTTTGTTTTTTTTTTTATTTCCCCCACAAAGGTGGTCGGTGCAAAAGTAGTGACAAATGCTCGCAGTCCTGGTGCTCGCTGCTACGGCTTTGTAACAATGTCAACATCTGAGGAAGCCACTAAATGTATTAATCATCTCCACAGAACAGAACTACATGGCAAAATGATTTCTGTGGAAAAGGTAAGTGGTAGTTATTTCATGACAGTGTAATAAAAATAAAAGAATGCAACTTTAATGTCTGTCTCTCACTATAAAATTATTTCTGGCTAAATTTCTAGGCAAAAAATGAACCAGCTGGAAAAAAGCCTTCAGACAAAAAGGAAGGTGAAACAAGGAAGGAAAAAGACAGGCACCATTCTGCAGAGTCCAAATCTGAGAAGTAAAGTGCTGTTTTGTATTTTTCTACATTTAAAGACCACTCATTTGAAATACAGGCATGTGACCAAGATGAACAGTAACTGTGATAAATCTTGATTTTCATATTGCATCTGAAATAGGAGTAATACTTGAAAACTTGAAATTGATGTTCTTCAGCAGCAAGGCCATCTTAATTGGCCTCTGCTCAGAAATACAAAGCTCTTTAGGGTTAGTATCAAAATTTGTTATAATTGGAGATACTAAATCAGCTCCTTTCTAGATAAACCCTTATTTTTATCAGTCACTTGTCCTCTGATCTGACTCCGTCTTGGTCTCCTCTTTTAACTGGCAAATATTTCTATGATTTAGTCTGTCTTCTTGATAGACTGTTGGTGTGGTTAGGAAGTGATACTTCAAATATTTGTTTTTCAAGTGGTTTGTTGCTTTTGAAAGAGGCATTTTTCTTTTTGTAGATCTGTTGGTATTAAGAAGGAGGAGAAGACCGACAGAAAAGATGATGCTAAGAAATCAGAAAAAGATGAAAAAGAAGGAAAAGAGAAAGAGGAACAAAAGGCTGGATCTTCTGATAGATCTAGGGCAAGCAAATCGGGTAATGCTAGCTGTCTTTCAGAAATGTTTTCAAAGACACTTGTTTCAGAAAAAAACAATTAAAAATTGGTGCGGAGAATATGGTGGCCGTGACAAAACTTTTACTTTACATCCGAAAAGATTTCCTTTTCCAGCTTGATAGGAAATGGAAGAACAAGTATAAACATTCAGAATTTGCAGCTGATTCATAGATTTCAGCTTCTGCAAACCTCAGTGTTCTTATTAGATGTGATTGCTAATTCGGTAAAAAGACCACGAAGCTTAGTAAGACTGAGGTTTTCTTAGTGTACAAAAACCAACATCAGAAAATACCTTGAAAACTTTGACTTAACTTTGCTGTAAGTTACTGGCATTCTTTCGTAATTACTGGACTTTAACTACTCCAAACGTTAAACTGTGAGTTTTATGGAACTATCACTGGATTTAGACCCGACACAGTGTGTAGTTCTGTGTGCCCCCCCTTTTTTTTTTTAAACTGTGGCAAAGGGATGTATTTTGCAGACAGGAGAATTAAATTAAATTTGCTTTCTTTGTCATCCCTGCCAGAAAATACTACTGTAATTTTGTGGTAGCTTTACTGCCCCCATCCTCAACTTGGCCAAATCTTGGTAAGCTATTTAAATCATAAATAAGTTCCGTAAGTAATTGAAAACCTCAATAAAATAACTTTTTACTGTTTAGTGTCTTCACAGTTTTAAATCTTGCATGAATTGTTGAATGTTTTGTGTATTATTTATTTTTTGATGTATTTGGTTTTCCAGCGAGTCGAGGAACCGAAAGGACAGTCGTAATGGATAAATCTAAAGGAGAGCCAGTTATTAGTGTAAAAACCTCTGCATCAAAAGAGAGGGTAAGTCCAACTTTCAGAGAAGCTTTTGTGTAAAAATAGGTGTCGGATAGCTTTATACGCTTATAGTTGAAGGGGTTTTTGCCTTGCATATTGGCACATTCATCCTTTTATCAGTCTCTGGAAAGTATTAGGGTGTTAATGGTGTGGCAAAGGGTAAATGTTTCTGTTTCCCCTTCTTTATAGTTTTGCACTGCTGTCCTAGTTGAAGAAGTAGAATTGCAATATGAAAATGTTGTTAGGATGTCTTTCCCCAGGTTTGAAATACAGTTACTGATGACCATAAAAGTATTGTATTATTTGCCATCAGTGCAAGTCAGGTCATGTGCTCCTAGTATTGATATGTATTTAAATGCTTGAGAAGTTTTAGCCAAATTTGGGATACTTTTCCCTCGCCTACTTTTTCCTGGCATTCCAACATTGTTTGCCTCTTGTAAGGTATGATAGTCTGTTTTGTTCAGGTTGACATAAAGTAGGCATTTACCTAGGAATTTTAGCTAAAAATGCACTGTATTAAGCTAATGTATTGTTTTGATTCAACTCAGAGTACAAAAAGCCAGGATCGCAAATCTGAGAGCAAAGAAAAGCAAGATATTTTATCGTTTGATAAAATCAAAGAACAGCGAGAACGTGAACGTCAGAGACAGAGGGAGCGAGAAATCAGGGAAACGGAAAGACGCCGGTGAGTCTTCCCAGTTTTGTTCTAAACTTTGAGTGGTATTTCTTTTTACCTCCCTTACGTGTTTTGTGTTTTGAACAGGCATGCAAAGTAGTGTTGTGCTGACCCTCCAAGAGTGGTATCTCAGATTGATTTGATATTAATCTCTTGGTAAAACAGACATAATACCAGACAATGAAGGATTTTACTATTGAAATCAATGTTCTCAACCTGTGTGTTTCAGGAGACTTTTGTAGGTTTTGTGTTCCACTTGGTCAGATTTGAATTTCCATACTTGGTTTTTCCCTGTAATCTTGTAAATACTTTTTGTTTGTCAGACTTATGTCTTAGGACATGCTCTCTATGAAAGCCTTTTCAGACCTGTCTTAGAGTAGATATTGTGTTTCTTAGACACTTTTCAAATGCTTATCTTTGCTTTTTTCATGTGGACTTTTTTACTTTCCCGTAATCTAAGCTGCTGTTATTTAATTGGGAAGAGATAATTCGAGTTTAAGCAGCTAGTGGTAAGAACACAGAAACTTTACAAACGAAAGAGCAAAAGCAAACAAGAAACCCCATCCAAAACAAAGAAGCAGTAAAGCTTAGACTTAAGATTCTCAATTTAAAACAAAGTATCTTTTTTAAATTAGAGAGAGAGAGAGGCGAGATCGAGAGCAACGTCTTCAAGCTATTCATGAACGGGATGAAAGACAGAGGCTCCAGAGAGAACGAGAACGACTGGAATTTCAAAGGCAGCGTCTTGACAGAGAGCGCTTGGAGAGAGAGAGGTTGGAGAGAGAAAGAATGCACATAGAGCAGGAAAGGAGACGAGAACAGGAGCGAATCCAGAGAGAGAGGGAAGAGCTGCGACGTCAGCAGGAGCAGCTACGTTATGAACAGGAACGGCGATCTGCCATGAGAAGGCCTTATGATCCTGATGGCAGGTAATGATAATGGCAGTGACATTCCAAACTCTTCAGAGTACTCTTGATAAAGCAGCCACGGAAGCTCACAGCTGAAGGACTATTTACACGTTGCTTTTAACACTTTATAGCAATCTTGAAGAGGAGAAATGTTGTGCTTGTATACTTGTAAGCAGTGTTTTATTACAGGAGGTTTATTCTTATTTCTCAGAGAGGAGTGACCAAGAATAGTAACTGTATCAACTCTAAAGCAGGATTGCTAGTGGGAACAGATACTCATTCTCACATCAGCACTGTGCTGAAATTAAGCTTTGTGTATAGTGTCAGTACACCTGGTTTTCTCTGAAACCAAAATGTGATTCCTTCTTAATGCCCATAGGTTTTTAATTAGAAATAAAAAGTAATAGTTTAGGTAATTGGATAGGTTTGATATCAAGAGAGCAGGAAAGGGAAGATCGTTTTGCGATTACTACTAACGGTGACCACCTTTGCAGGCGAGATGACCCGTACTGGCCAGAGGCGAAGCGAATGGCAATAGATGATAGATATCATTCTGAATTCAGTCGTCAAGACCGATTCCACGACTTTGACCACAGGGATCGTGGACGATACCAAGATCATTGTTTGGACAGGTTGGCAAGGCAGTATCTTTTCTTCCTAAACCTTTACGGAAATCTAGTGTCTTTTTGTGGCTTACCTAATGGCTTGAAGGGTGTCAGAAGAGTAAAACAAATGACCCTTGTGCATTTCTCATGTCTAATTTCGTATGTGCTTGCAATCCTTTGTTTTCATGGGTTATGGACATACCAGAAAGAGGCTGCATAAAGATTGTAAACCAAGTCCTAATGTAGTCTGCCATGATGCTAATGGAGATACTACAGCTTCTCTCGATGTATGCAAGTCTGGTTTGTGAATCCCTGTTCCTCAGCCTAAGACTTAGTCTTTTGCTTTAAAACTTTCTGTATTTTCATCTTTGCAGCCTGGCTAATGCAGATTTTTAGCTCCACAGAATGGAAACATGTTTTCTGCATAGTGCCATTGAGACTTCTGTTTTGCTCTCAAAGGATCTTTGGTGAAAGCCATACTACTTTGTTTTTGCCTTGTAACTCATTTCTGATACTGGTAGGTTCACTCAGTATTCTCTGTGGGTATCACTGAGTACATGACCATGCCTCAGTGATGCTTTGCTTGCCCATGTTACAGTGATAGATGCTACTTTCATCTCTTTTTATGCTATGAAGCAACTCCTTTGAGTATCTTGCCACTAAAGAAACGTTGGCATCCAGATTTACAGCCTAATGAAGATAAATTTTTGTGCGCTATTTCATGCAGACATTGGAATTATGATTACTGTGTTGATTAAACTGAAACTGCCCTTTTTTGTTCCAGAAGAGACTGTACAAGAGGAATACCAGATCGAGATGGGCAGGTGCGTTAGAACCAAATAACCGCTTCTGTGAAAAAGCCAATCAAGCTGACTCCAAAGCAGAAAGAACACAGTGCTCGTGCAGCCTAGTTCTTAAACGCAGTCACCACTGGGTTTAAACTGAGCAGATGTTCAAGCAGCAACTAATTTTGTACGCTAATGTGCGTAAAGTAAGTTACTATGTTATCTGCTTGCTAGGGTGGTAGCCACAGATACGGGCAGGGGGAAACCTCCGAGCGATGGGAGCTACGGTACAGCATCCTTTCAGGCTGGTATGTTGCAATAAAAGTTTTCTGGTTAACCATCTTAGGTGTTAAGAGATAGTTGCTGTAGTTTCTTAGCTGGTGAAGGATCCCTTCTGTCACATTTATCTGAATGGTTTTTAGAAAATAACTAGTGCCATAATGAAACAAGGCAGATGACTTGGACAGATAAAAGGACAGGTGTGAAAACCAATACCACAAAGGTATTCAAAAGCTTTCACTTCTGAAGAGAGGTGGGAAGTAGGCAGATAATCTATGTAAAAATTAACAATTGGAGCCAGAATGTAAGCCTTAAAAAAACCTTAACAAACAGACTTCTCCCACCAGTGAGCAGAGCAGAATATGAGCTGTGAAACAAAATAAATGCCTAGAGTGAACCCTGCACAGTAGCAACAGTGGAACCAGTTAAAAAAAATGAGTTTGCTACCATTTTGTTTTTTGACAGCTGATAGGAAGGCAACATCCAAGAAGCTGAATTTTTGCAATCAGAAAAGAAAACCCATGTTGATTCTTAGCATAACTGAGTACCATTTGCCTTTCAGCATTACCCGGATGAACGCCATGGAGGGCCTGATCGTCACTCCCGGGATAGTTGGGGTGGCTATGGGTCTGACAGAAGAATGAATGAAGGGAGAGGGATACCCCCACAAACCCGGTTAGTGCTTGTGAAATAAGGGAAGGGATTGTAGTTAAAATTTTAGTGCTCAGTGAACCTTTGAAGGATGACAGCGGAAGCAGTTTGACAAGTGTGAATCCTTTCTCCAGGCAGTTTCTTTGAGCACCTGGAGGAGCAAGAAATTCACATGTGTAGCTCCCACATGCATCAGGAGAATGGAGCATTGTAGTGAATAAAGAAATGCTGCTCAGTTAACTTATAGCTGTGGTTCTCATGTAAATAACTTTCGTGTCTACAGGTGAGATTTAGTCACATACCAGATGCTCTAGTAAGGCCTACGAAAGTCTCATTTATGGCTAGTGGTCAGGTTTTAAGGAAATTGAGTGAGAGTCTCTGCAGTGGTGGGGGTGGAGGACTGACTCATGTAGAATCATAGTGGTTTCTCTTTAAACCGGTTGGTCAAGCTGGGCATATTCCAGATGCATAATGTTCAGTTCTGTCTAAATACACCAGACGGAGAAATGGCAGCCAATGAATTGTTCCATGTCCAAGTATTTCAGTCCATTGCAATATCAGTGATGTCTCTATAGGTCAGAAAGACAAGTTTTGTTGTGTGAAGGATGCTGTTCAGCAAGTTTCTCATTGTTCCACTTTGACCAGTTTTTATTGTGATGATTGGGTGGCTATAGCTACAGCTTGATTAACCATTTAACACACTTTTGTATGGGGTATGGTGTTTGGCTTTACCCTATGCTGCTAAATGGATAGGGGACATACCTAGAAGATGTTCTTTTATTTTTTTAAGAGATGGACGTGACTGGGGAGATCATGGTCGAAAGTTAGAGGGGCATCAAGATCGTACATGGCAGGGAAATGTGGATGGAGGAATGATGGGACGGGATCATGAGAGATGGCAAGGTACACTTGCTGCTTACCAGTGTGATTGTGGTTTTTTCTGTGAATTACTGCTGCTGAACTTCTAGTGGTAGTTAAATTACTAAGAAAGCAAATGAAATTCTGGGAACAAGGTGACTTTTTTATTAGGAAAACACAAAAGCCTGTATTTTTTCTTTTTTTTTCTTTTTAAATTAGGTGGTGATAGAAGCATGCCTGGTCAGTCAGGACCAGGCCATGGGATGAATCGAGGAGGGATGTCTGGGTAAGAATTTCTGTCAGAGTGCTTATAATGTTTTTGTAATAGTTGATTGATCTCTATAAAACAAATTCCTGTGTCAGTTGTGAAAAATACTTTCAGTTTCTGCTTAACAATGGATTGGCAAGGGAAAAAAAACCAAAAACAAACTAAACACACATCTTTTCTCAGAGTCACAGTAGTATTAACTTTTCTGGGCAATGTTCAATTTGTCTGGCCTTATTTTTAGACGTGGAAGCTTTACACAAGTTGGAAACCAGAGCCAGATGCTGCAGAGTACTGGAATCCAAGGTGTGTTTGCGGGCCAGGAACGGACAAACAGACTGACTGAACCCCGTTTTAGCCGCCGCTACTGAAAGCGCTGTACATATATGTTTGGTTTTTTTTTTTTTAATACCAGATTACAGTGGTCAGGAATTTTATTAACCAGGCTCACATTGAATTTGTGATTATAAAAGAGCAAGACTGCTGCTGCATTGTAGTCAAATACTATGTCAAATTGGTTTGGTTTATTTTTTGTTTTCTTTTGTTTCTAATGAACGTGGTGTTTGTCAAACATCACCTGAATTTCTGTAAGTGAAGCATTCCATTTTTCAAAAATAATAAAATCAGTGTATGGCTACTACTTCGTTGTTTCTAGAGTCTTTGGCAATATGCCTCTTATGAGGGATGTAAAAGTTGGTGAAGACACCATCTGCTTTTAGCACTGTGCTTTTGTCACTGTGAAGTGACAAATCTGTGACACTGTGGATGTGTATCTCCTTACCTGCATTTGAGAGAGGAAGGATCAATGCGTTTCCTTGTTTAATTCTCCACCGGGAACAGAGAGTCCTTCCTGGTGTGGAAATGCCATGCTGCACCACAATGGCTGTGGACGCTTGAGGGCCAGCACGTGGAGCTTCGTGGAGCACCCCTGGTGCTTCTGGCCAGGTGACTGCTGCTGTGACCTCGTGGCCATAATCAAAAGAGTGCAGATTATGAGTAACTAAGTAATTAAATAATTATGAGTAATTAAACAGGACCTGGCTTGTTCCCAATGTTAAATAAACAAATACCTTGCTGCTTAAAGATACAAAAGTCTCTGAGCAGTTTTTCGGACCGGATTTTTTGGCATCACAGTCCAACTGTTACTAAACACTGCCACTGTAACCCCTAAACCGTCACCTGGCGCCAGATCTGGACACCTCTTGAACACCTGCAGCAACGGCGACTCCACCACGTCCCTGGGTAACCTATTCCAATGCGTGACCACCCAATTTTTTCCGAATCTCTAATCCGAATCTCCCCGGTCTCATTGTAAGGCCATTTCCCCTGAAATAAAGAAGGAAATATAAAATACGAAAGAAAATTAAAGAAAAAAAATAAAAGCGAGCAAACTAAAAAGGCAATAAAATGAAAAGTGAAATGTAAGAGAAAAACAACCCTTCTTGGGTAACCGGTTAATCTCCGCCCCGCCCTCCGACCCGTGAATTGGGGGTCACCACTAAAATGTGAGAATAAAAGCTGGAAGTGTGCCCCTGATTCCCGCCCCCCTCCCCGCCCGGGTGGTCAGTGGTCTGACTTGCACAGACCGGTGGCCTTGGCCAGGAGTGGTCCTGCTGGACTGTAATTTTAATTTCCTGCCCAGGCTGTAATTTAAATTTCCATTGGGTGCTGGCAAAGCCCCCCTGTGGGTGAGCCCCAGTGCCTGGCAGGAGCGGAGTGGGCTTGCGGGGCACTCCTTGCAGGCCTTGTGTTTAAGGGAGGGGCAGGGGAGCCTTTCTGTGGCCCAGAGGAGCTGCAGTGTTCTTTCTTCCTCTCTGGAGGACTAAGAACTAAAAAAATAAAAAGCAAACGAGAAAGAAAAGAAAATGAAAAATAAAGAGAATAAAAAATTAAGGGAATAAAGAAGGAAATAGAAACTGCAAAAGAAAATTAAAAGAAAAAAATAAAGGCGGGCAAACTTAAAAGGCACTAATAAAATGACAAGTGAAATGAAAGGGAAAAACAAGCCGCCTTGGGCACGCCAGGGTCTCCGCCCCGCCCCGCCCTCCGCCCCGTAACTTGGGGGTCACCCCTAAACTGTGAGAAGGGGACCCCAAAAGGTGGGTGGGGGAAGCCTAGGGAGGCGAAAAGGCAGCGGAGGGGGAGCGGCGAAAGGTGAGGGAGGGACCCCGGCCA
>NW_016690413.1:9812-10807 GCF_001604755.1 Lepidothrix coronata | reverse complement strand
GCCCAGGCTGGCCCACCAACTGCACCTAACAGATAAAGGATACATGTTTTCTCTACCTGGGGGAAAATGCTGTTGTTTGCTTTTCAGAGCTTTGAGCCAAAATTGCCAGGCCACATGCCACAGACGAAGATTCCTCCTAGATAAAAAGTGCCAGGACAGAAACATCTTGCTGCCCATGGAGCGCCCAGGCTGGCCCACCAACTGCACCAGAAACCGTGAAGGTAAGGGCTTTCTTTCCTGTGGAAAAGGGCTGTTGTTTGATTTTTCAGGCCTGCTCTGAAACTGCCAGTCCAACTGCCAAAACTGAATACCAACCAAGATTCCTCCCAGACAAAAGGGGCCACCACAGAGAGCTCTTGCTGCTAAAAGAGTGCCTGGGCTGGCCCACCAACTCCACCTAACAGATAAAGGATACATGTTTTCTCTACCTGGGGGAAAATGCTGTTGTTTGCTTTTCAGAGTTTTGAGCCGAAATTGCCAGTCCCAGTCCCAAAATTGAATATAGATGAAGATTCCTCCCAGACAAAGGGTGCCACCAGAGAAAGCTCTTGCTGCCCATGGAGTACCCAGGCTGGCCCGCCAACTGCTCCTGACAGCCAAAGGTTCCAGGCTTTCTTGCCTGGGGATAAGGGCTGTTGTTGTCTTTTTTCAGCCCTGTGCTGAAACTGTCAATCTTACTCCCAAAATTGCGTAAGGAGGAAGATTCCTCCCAGACAAAAGGTGCCAGGACAGAGATCTCTTGCTGCCCATGGAGTGTCCTGGCTGTCCCAACACCTGCATCTGAGACCCTGAAGGTAAGGATTTTGTTTGCTGGGGATAAGGGCTGTTATTCGCTTTTTGCAGCCTTGCACTTTTTTTGCCCGTCAGAGTCCCAAAATTGAACACGGATGAAGATTCCTCCCAGGCAAAAGGTGCTAGGACAGAGAGCTCTTGTTGCCCATGGAGTTTCATAGCTGCTACACTTGAGGCCCTGAGGGTAAGGGCTTTCTTTCCTG
>NW_016690413.1:7850-8803 GCF_001604755.1 Lepidothrix coronata | reverse complement strand
ATTTGGCTCCTCCCTTTCCCTCAGGCCTCATGGGAAGGTATGTGGGCGTGGCCAGGGCTATATTAACCCCAGCCTTTGCCCGAGGAGGTCATTCAGCAGCTGGGCTTCAGTGGGATAAGAGCTCTCCCTTTCTTTCAATGAATGGGACTTCTCAATCTATTCCTGCTTTATTGAAGCATCAGCTTTGGCATCCAAAGAAGCAGAGCTATATATGGCAATGAAGAGGATTACACTTAAATGCAAGGTTTTTAAATTTAATAATTTTGTGTCCTGTGTTGGTAAGGTGCTTTTGCAATTGGTTATCTTTTTTTCTTTTCCTTAGGAGCCTTGCATCTTTTGAGATCTCCTGATGATCTCAACTACAACTTAGCTTTTTTTCACAAGTGTTATCCAGTCCTCAGGTGAAGCTGCTCTGTGTTGAAGATGGCTACAGGCACGCAGGTTTCCAAGTAGTCAGTGGGGGGTTATAGCCCAGAGATGGAGCGAAGGCTCGGGTGTCATCTTAGGAATTACCAGGGGTGTTTTGAAGGTAGTATGGGTGGAAAGCAGCATCCAGGAGCCCCCTAAATGCCTGTGAAGGCATCCACTAACTTTTCAGATGTGCCACTTAAGTTTTCCTCTCATTCACCTGGATATTCTGCACGATTACAGCTGTAGTCTTTGGCTGCAGGTAGTGACTCTGGGTGGTTTGCCTGAAGAGAGACTCTTTCAGCTCTCCCCCTCTATGTGGGTGACTTTGATTAAGGTTTCTTTACCATGTCAGAGGGACAGAGTGTAAAGCAGAGCTGAACAGAACAGAGACCAGAGGAGCAGAGCAAGAAGGTGGGTCATCACCTGACGTCAGCACAAAGATGTGGCTTCTGGCTACATGTTTACTCGCCGTGTTAAGGATTTTGTTGTTCGGGTTTGTTTTTTCTTTGTTTTCAGCTGCAGAGCCCTGGGCCCAGGAGGCT
>NW_016690413.1:4149-5514 GCF_001604755.1 Lepidothrix coronata | reverse complement strand
TCTGAGTCCTGAAATTGAACATGAATGAGTATTCCTCTTGGACCAAAGGTGCCACCACAGAGAGCTCTTGCTGCCCATGGAGTGTCCAGCCTGGCCCACCAACTGCCCCTAAAATTTCAAGGCTACAAGCTGTCTTTCCTGGGGAAAAGGGCTGTAATTCATTTGCAGGAGCCTTGCAGTGAAATTGCTAGTCCGACTCCCAAAATTGAACATGGACAAAGCTTCCTCTCAGAAAAAAGGTGCCAGGACAGAAAACTCTTGTTGTCCATCGAGTTGCACACTATCTGCACCTGAAACCCTGAGGGTCAGGGCTTTGTTTCCTTGGGGATACGGCTGTCTGTTGCTTGCAAGAGTCCTGCCTCAAATACCTGATCCTCCTCTCCAAATTGAACATGGATGAAGATTTCTCCGAAACCAAAGGTGATAGGACAGAAAGATCTTGCTGTAACTCATTAGTAACTCATTAGGGTGCAGTGCAAGAAATTAATTACTGAATTAGGTCATTAATGAATAATTAGCATGCCTTGTAAAAAGAGCATTAGTTAATTGGTAGGTAATTGAGGTGTGGTGGAAAAGTTAATTAGTTCATTATCAAAGGGGGAAAGGGTTCTCATTCGCTTCCAGGAGCCGTGCAGTGAAATTGGTCATGTCAGTCCCCAGATTGAACATAGCTGAAGCTTTTTGTCAGATAAAAGCTGCTAAGGTTGGAAGCTCTTGCTGCCTGTGCAGTGCCTGGATTTGTTTTCACCTCCGTCTGAGACCATTAGGCTGAGGGCTTTCTTTCCCTGGGGAAAAGGGTTCTTGTTCATTTCCAGGAGCCCTGCAGTGAAATTTGCCATGTCAGCCTCCAGACTGAAGCTTTTTCTCAGAGAAAAGATGCCAGGACCAGAAACTCTTGCTGCCTACGGAGTGTCAGGGTGGCCCACCACCTTAACGTTTCATCCTCTTTGATAAGTTAATTTTTTGTCTGCATTTTTAGGTTGTTTATCTTTTTCTCCCTCTGCCCAACAGACAAGTTTAGTTTCTTACCTGGTCTCTGCTGTTTTGGTGGGTATAGCTGCAGAAAGAGAGATGGTCTGTTTATCCTCATTAGCAGTGTTTTCCTGCATCAGGGCCTTTACCCATCCTGAACTTGAAAAACTCAGTGCTACTCCTCCCAGAGCTTTTATACTCTGTGGTATTTGGCTCCTGCCTTTCCCTCGGGCCTCATGGGAAGGTATGTGGGCGTGGCCAGGGGTATATTAACCCCAGTCTTTGACCGAGGAGGGCATTCAGGAGCCGGGCTTCAATGGGATAAGAGTTCTCCCTTTCTTTCAATGAATGGGACTTCTCAAGCTATTCCTGCTTTATTGAAGCATCAGCTTT
>NW_016690413.1:0-1450 GCF_001604755.1 Lepidothrix coronata | reverse complement strand
CAGGTTATTTGGAGACATCAAAGGCAGGGCTTACTTTGTATCATTGGATTCACGTGTGCAGGGCAGAGCAGTTCCAGTCTGTGTCACGTCCTTTGTCTCGTCCATGTTTTGTGTCCTTTGTCTCTTAATTGTGTCACGTGGTGTGTGTCGTCACGGGTATGGGGTGTCTCACTTGGGGTCAGCCTGGAACTGCTCTGCCCTGCTACATGGATCAGTGGGTAGATAGAATATTGCTCAGTCTCACATCAATCAACATATCAGTTACCTTAGGCAGTCGAGCCGATGGCTGTACGGTCCTGCCGGATGGAGCAGGTGTCCATAGCTCGTGTGCAATCATTATAGCTGAGTGTTGTAGAGCTGATGGTACTTGGATACCAGGGCCTCGAAGCTGGGTTGTCATTTGTATTCTTGTATGCTGCGGTCAGAGTTCTCACTCGCTCAGTGGAAATGAGTTCTTTGAAGTGGTTCAGGTCTCAGTGACCATGTGGGTGACCTGACTAACCCTCTGTTTTTTGTTGTTTTTTTTTCAGATAAGTGGACACAGTGTACCCCAGACAGAGACAAGTTGAAGCAGGCTGGGAAGAAGGTTGTCTTGGGTGTTGAATGAAGGATGTCAGTTTTAGCCATAGGAGTCCTTTATCTTGTGCCTTTTTGTTTTTTTTTTTTCCAGATGGGGCCCAATCAGTCTCAAGGGGTAGCGACTCAGCAGGGAGACGAGCGAGGTGAGAATTTTACTCCCCAACCAAATTTGGAGTTAGTTTTAGGATGTCATCTATGTGGTCAGTCTGTGCATATAGGTTGTAACTGTTTAATTTTTTTTTCTAGGCAATACACAACCCTTTGCCCATCTGCTGAAGGTGTCAAAGGTCCATCTGATAAGAGGTCAAGCTAAAGGAGCCCGAGACAGCCAGTCTGAGGCAGTACGTCAGCACAAGCCTCCACGTCCGTGTTTTCTTGCAGCGACCGTCTGTCCACTTCACAGTGTGTAACAACGCTTCGGTGTGCAGTCTGATGGGGTTTAGAGGTTTTTGGCTTTCCTTGTGAACCATCCCTAAATGTTTGAGAGCTCAGTGTTTGAGCATTTACCCATTTCATTTGCAGGGACGGTCTTGGGAGCAGCTGAAGAGAGAGGAGCCTTCTAGGTGAGTTGGGGAGGCAGCAGGAGGAGCAGGGATCCACTGCAGCTTTAGAGATGCCTTCTAATTTTGTGTCTCACTCACTCAGGTATCCTGGAAGGTGACAGCCACAGTGTCTGACTCTGGTCAGGGCCTTGGTGATGGTGAGTAGGGGGATCACTGGGGTTCGAGCCCCATGCCACACTACTCAGATATTGCGTATGATTTTCTTTCTCACAGTTGACTCCGAGTACTCTCACGAGGACAGGAACCTCTGAGCCAGCCCAAGTGCCCCTCCTCTGCATCAAAAATGGATTCACATCCCCAGCTCTCGG
>NW_016690412.1:1105917-1218837 GCF_001604755.1 Lepidothrix coronata | reverse complement strand
ACTGGAAAAACACTTGCTTCCATTGCACATTCAATAGAGATTTTTTTCTTTTATTCTGAAAAAAAGAAAGCCCAAAAATGCTTACCACAAAGAGGATACTTAAATTTATCAACATTTTATCACAGTAACAGGAAGCAATATATGAAGTTACTGTCTTTGTAAATGTACCAAAAATATTTTTAAGGTGTAGTGGAATGGCTGCTTTAGCCAAGTAACACGTGACCAATGATACCTCTGGAATTATTGAACTCAGTAATAAACTAGTTAAAAATTTAAAGATCATGCCTGAATACAGAAATAAGACATTTATTATGTGTGCAAAATTTACAGTGATCACGTTTGAAATTAAATTATTTCACTCATTGTAGAAGTTAGCATTTATTTAATTTCCTCTATTATAATGAACAAAAAAAAAGTTTTATCAAAGACCTCCCAGGATTTCTACAAGTATCTGCTTATTTGCATAATAATACAAGTGTTAGTAACATACCTGGAAAAAAATCACTTTATCAGAACACACTCTCCATTTTAGTTCATAAGTGTTCCATGTACTTGTTCTCATACGTTAATTAATAACTCTGTACAATTTACTGTTCAACATGAACATACTGCTGTTTGCTTTCTCTAATACCCTACTAAAAGACTACTCATGCTGTTATTACACGATAAATAGCATATTTCAGCTGCGTGAAAGACAAACACATGCAAGTTCAGGCTGAATCCTGCAAATTACATGGAAACCTTTACACCTTGGCACTACACCCTCTTGAAGTCAGTGGAGCTCGGAGCAAAGGAAGGATCACTTGCTTGAACAATAAAATGGAATTGTAGAGCTCCATATTAGGAGAAATGAGACATCTAGAAATAGCAGTAACATAACAGCAGGCAAACTTTATTAAACAAAAATCCAGTCCTAATCTCTGGTGTCTGAAAAAATGAATATAAGCAGCTGGTCAAAAATTAAGTTACAGTTTCAACTTTTCCCACTACCAGCAATTCTTTGCTGAATTTATGTTCATGAATAATTTTTTTCTTCATAAAATGC
Source organism: Lepidothrix coronata (assembly GCF_001604755.1). NCBI lineage: Eukaryota > Metazoa > Chordata > Aves > Passeriformes > Pipridae > Lepidothrix > Lepidothrix coronata. Next base: position 1,217,792 of record NW_016690412.1, on the reverse strand, counting down.
TATGGTGCATCCCGACTATCTTAAACAAGAAGAAGATCCAATTGCTAAGAAGTGAGAGGGCAAAGATTAATTTTGGAAAGCTACTGAACTGTTTAAAGCATCAGATTTTGATTTTCTTGTATGACTTAGCTTTTAATACATTTAATTTTATTTGTTTTCAGTGAAAGTCAGGATGGCAGATCTTGCTTACAAAGGTACTCAGGAACCTCATTAGATTTCAAAACATTCATACTGTCCCATGAAAATCAGTGTAAGTTAAACATCTGGAAATCCCAACCAGTATTTTTTTTCTCCAATCTTTAGCATTAAAATATCTTAGGAAATATGATCTTTAAAGACAGTGTTTTAATCTCAGTAAAATGCCTGTTTCCTAAGTGAGAAGCTAATTTGTTCTTCCTTCCAATCAGTGGTGAAGGACCAAGAAAACCAGAAGGTGGGGTGAGCAATTTGGAGTTGACCATCACTTTCCATATTCAATAGGAAAAATTTAGACTGGCCCCTTTTGTGCCCCTTACCTAGGCACCTGACATGCATCAGACCTTACAGACTAAAAATAGGTTCTTTTGGATGTATTTTCAAAAAATTTAAGGCCTTTTCCCCATCACTCTGCTCAATGTTTTTTGTTTCAACTCCCAACCTTTCTCTTGTGATCTGGTTTTTTTAAGACAGATTAAAGACAAATCCAGTAAAAAAAAAAAGATAATCCCAACTGAATATAAGTAAAGCTTTTAAATTCTGAAGAAGAAAGGGTTTAAGATGTGCCTCTGCCCTCAGGATTCCTTATTGCTGAGTTCTTGGTAACAGTACTTTTGAATCATTTTGCTTTACCAAAGTCCACCCACATACTGAAAAATGAGCATAATGAGCAATTTTAGTCTTTCCCCACTCCAGTAATGTACTGTATAATCACTTTTTAACATAATAAAATTTCTTTTTGGGGGTGGGGAGGGGAGAGTCTACCACTTAATAGAATTTCTGGCACCAAACTTAGATGGAAAATTTCTTAAAAAGTTTCTTAACAATTTCTTAACGAGATGCAAAATTTCTCAACAAGTCTTGAGGAGAGCTAGGAATGGTACATGGAAAGTCAGTGCACTTAGGAGAAACTGGAAATATCAAAGGGAAGGGACTTTTTGAAGTCCGTAAATCTATACAATTATGTTAGCACACATAGAGGAAGATACCTCTTTCCATCCAAGAGTCATAACATACAGTCTTATAAGCACTTTTTTCATGAACTAAAGGGGAGCGAGTCTTTCCTCACACACTTTTTCCTCCCAAAGACAGCCCGATGCAGAAGTACTTTCCAGCTCCTCTCCTGCCAACAATTTCCATTAGGAGACACACAGAAAGCCAGATGGTAGCAAGGTGAGCAAGGTGGATTACATCCTGCAGCAGGAAAGACCCAGGATTCAGCACTTGATTAAAAACGCAGTAAATTTTTCAAATAAATACCTAATTAAGCCCAAAAGACAACTAAGTTTCCCTTTTCATAAGAGAAGTCCCTAATTACCAAGCCCTTAGCACTCCCTTATCCCTGGACACCCAGGAAACCACTAGTTGGGAAACTTTTTGACGTGGGGGTGCTGGAGGGCAAAATTTCCACACATATACTTAACAGACCACTAACAGCTACCAGGCTAGGTTATATAGGTTAGTTGAGGAAAAGAATGTTTACTTTGTGAATGCCAATAGTGCTTGAATATGACATAAAAGACCATGCTGCTCTGAATGGTTAATGCATGGTTAAGACTGCATTTCTCCTGGCAACATCCAAAGAAAGACATGTCTCTGTATTGCAGACACTGATAACTCAGGATGCAAATGGTCTTGGCCTTATCACGTAGCTCATCTGGGGTATTTTGAAATTAGGCAAAATAAGTACTCACAGTACTCAAGCAAAAAGGTCCATAGAGTCCAGCCTGATATGTTTTTGGAAAATAAAGGCCTTTCCCAAACGACTGCACTGTTCATATTATTAAAGTCAATCAAAAATGTTGATTTTTGCAGACTCAGAAACAAAAGTCTTCACTGGAAAAATCATACCATTTAAAAAAAATGATAAGTCCCCAGAGATATCTTTGCAGTCTTCTAAGCCGAGAAGACTGCTGAATGTGACTACATTACAGCGCTAGCTAAGACAGGTTGGCCTGCCTGCAACACAAATTGCTTTGGGCTAATAAAACAAACCCCTCTAAACTGCAAAATCCACTTCCTTATATCTTTGTGAACCCACTCCATGTTTTTTTGACTTTCATTGTGATATAGCATTTGGAAGCATCCAGAAGCGTTTGAGGGAGGGCTAGAACTAAAAGTAACTCAAACTTTAAAAGAGACATCTAACATTTTTATACAGAAATGCCTTTTATGTTGCCATTTGAAGTGCATTTGATGCATAATCTCGCAGATCACTCATTCATAGGTCATGTCTATATACTTATAAATTCCCAAACTGTAGTGGTTTTTTTTTCACCTCTCCAAATGATACCCCAAAAAATACCACTTACCCTTTGACACGATAAGTGACTGTGCAGATTTTATTGCCGAGATGCAAAACTCTGGAGAATCAGGCACATGTAACCTAATAAGTCTTTTAGCTGGTGCAACATCATTTAGGGTAGAGATATTTTATAAATAATACTATCAGGATTGCCTTTTCTCTTTCTCTTCCCTAAATCGTCTCCATAGACATAGATGTGCACAAATACACTGACATACACTATGCAAATGACTATCCTGGATATGATCATTCCTGCTTAGACAGACCATTGCTTTTTGTTGAATTTTGATGAATACACATTGATGAGTACATGTTGAAAATGAAGAGAAAAATATTTGTTAACTATGTCAGTCCCTATACTCCATTTTAATTTCATTTTACAAAGGCGTTTGAAAGCAGTGGAGAAACTAGCACGAATTGATCTTTTAGTTTTATTTCAGTTTTCTCATGTCCAAATTATAAAAGGCTGATCCCAGTTCTTTGGGTAGAGCAATTTAATTTACCTCCAAAGATGTATTTAATTTTTTCTACTTTTTGCTATACAGTTGCCCACAGCTGAAATTGCTCAGTCATAATGAACATACAATTACTGTATTCCAAATGCTTGCACAAGTATGCATTTGGGGAATAGTTTCCTTTTATTTAAAGTTATCTGAAAGGAAAAATATTGGAAAAATATACCATTCTTGAGAGAGTTTTCAGTAAAAGTAAAGCAGAATTTTAAAAAAATATATTCCAGGTGCCTATTCCATTGAGCCCCAATCTGAGTAATCCTAGTGTAATTCAGATGTTTAATTTTGCTATAATTTATTCTCAGGGTCTTCCCCTGCCTCCTATGGAAGCTTACAAGACTACCATGCATTTTCATAAGAGGGGTGGATATGATAAGTTATCCTTAATTTTCTTACTCTTGCCCCAAGTAAATGCCCTGTAAATTCGATAAAGTAACTAGTTTTGCCATACTGTGATGTAGAACACTTTTCAAGCCATTCACCCATTAGAAAAGAGTATGACTTCCTTGAGCTGCATTATCAGAGCCATATGCTTTGTAATCTGCAAAATGGCATGTTTATTCTGTTTGGGGTACTTAATTCTTAAATTTGTTCATTCATTCACGCCTAACAGAAAAAAATAGGGTATTGCCTTCACAGCCAGGCGCAACAATTCAAAAATAATTACACCGTAGCAAAGGCACACAAAATTCTCAGACCTTGAAGTACCTTCCAAAAAGTTATCTTGAAGTCATCAATTTTCTTTTTTCTTTATCTCCCCTAAAACCTTTTTTCAGTATTGCAAGTTTATTTGCTAGCAAAATATGGCTGCTGAATGGAAGCTACAACTTACTCTTTATCAATACCTTTGCAGCTGAATTATACTGAGGAAAACTGTACTTATTAAAACATATACATTAAACAAAATCTGGATAAAGTATTTTACTGTAATCTTTAAAGTTACATAACTACAAAAGATAATGTCAGTAAATGAAATATATACTTGGCTAATTAATACACCCAATTAAAAAAAGGCACATAATTCTCTTTTCATTCCCATTTAGGCCCCTATTCAAAAAAGCACTTAAGAATATTCTGCTCTTTAATGCCTACAGTACTCCTTTAGGCATATGACCAACAAAGTGTTTAAGGATGCACTTAGGCATGTGTTTAAGTAGTCTGCTAAAACCAGATGTTAGTCTAGAAGAGCATGCAAGGGAAAGCACTCATCCCCCTTGGATTGAAGAATCTCTTAAAAATGCTTCTGACTCAAAAACAAGCACAGTAAAATAGAGTATATGTTCATCCCAACTGAAAGGAAAAGCAGGATATGCTCTCAGAGGCTGACAAAACCTGCTCTGTCACCAAGTCCAAAGCAGTAAGACAAAGGTAGGGAGGTAAACAGAAATTCACAGCACTTGCTGCACAACCCTCTTCAGAGTTTCTTGAGATCAGTGGTTCAAATCTGCTTTTTAAGCAAAAAGCACAGGAAAGGTTGTCATTACGCTAGCTGGTATCACATGCAACCTCTACATAATTAAAGCCTTTTTTCATATTCACTTTGTTACTTAGAAGACACTGCTTAGTAAACTCATGATGTAGCTTAGACCGTTTGTTCGTAGTTTTGCTTTTTTCACTACCACAAAACCATAGCAACCTAAACACCAAATATTTATTTTCTTTCTCAAACACTGCAAGTTATTTTATGAAAAATTTTATGCAAATTGGGCAACACATTGACTCATTCTGTTTGTCTCTCTTGTATGTATCTCTAAGGCATCTATTACCATGGTGTCTAAATGCTGTTGTATCTCAGTATTTGCCAGCTTTGTTGTAACATAAGTGGTATCATCATTTTTGTCCACTTTTACATTGCCCTTTTATACAAACTCTAAGGAGGTATTTAGCTACGACAGAACAGTCGTGGATTAAATGCAAAGATATTTTTTATACTAATATACACAAATCAGCGGTAAAATAAAAGTCCTTACTGTTTTCTTCAGTCTTCATTTACTCTGAAAATACAGCCTCTACTAGTAGAAGGTGCTCTGTTGATGAAGGCTTCTCTGATTTCAAAAATCCTGGACTCTAAATCACTTGCATTCTACCTCCTAACCAATTCTTATAACCACACTTGCCCACACAACACCACACCATCCTAATAATTTTTGGTAGTATTTAATTCAATTTACTTCCCTCTTTGGAACTCATTCAGATTGTATCACCCCCTAAAACATACTTTGACCATTTTAGATCCAGACCAGTGTCTTCCCACAAACAAGTCTTGCTACTGTGAGATCTGGGTTGTGTAAGTGAGCCTGCAGAGCTTCCACGCTGCTGCAAACCAGACGAGAGACAAGTAACAGTGACAATTGTAAAAATACACCTACTGCTGATGCTAAAAGTTAAAACCTTCTTTTCCCCTCCTCCTCCTTTAATAACAGTCAAATGGAGAGCACAGGAAACAGTAAGTAAACTTTATATCTGAAAAAACTAGTGTGGGCCAAAACATTATGATGGTGTATTTGGCTCAACTTTAAATAGAATGGTTTTTCTTCCGAAATATTAAATGAAAAAAGTATAACAAGAAAGAAGTGAAATGGAAAATTGCTAAAGCTGAAGAACATCACACAGAAAGAAACAGCATTTTTTCTAACAGCTCTGAGATGATATGAGAAAGAGAGAAAGGGTGTGGAGGAGGGGGAGAGGGAGGGAGAGGCAAGACAAGGAAACATGAAGCGAGCTGAAAACAGAATGTGAAATAATTGTTATGGAAAGACGAAAAAAATTAAGAGAGAGGGCAAAATCTACAGAGGTACTTTCAGTACTGTAAATATCCCATAGAGTAGATTTTCCACAAAAAGCTTAAATGTAACTGGACTGGTCATCATTTATAAAGCCAGATTTTTTGTAGTTCATCTTGCCATGGGCCAGACTGCTTCTACATTTTTAACCTATAGCATGTTTTACTCTGTGGAATTTATCTTACTCCCTGCAATGCTATATCATAGTTAAAATATAATTTTTAGCCAATGTTTTCATTTAAAACCTGTTTTTAAACCATTGATAAGATAGGATTCCTATTAAAAGCTAAGTGCCTCCAAACACAAAAAGGGGAAAATGTCTCACTTTGCAGTGAGACACTTGTTAGTAAGGATGGCAACAAAGTTTGACAGCTGACAGTTGGGGAAGTGAAAGAGCTTGAAATATTATATGAATAAAGCATATTTTGTCTTTCTTAATGGAACATATATAGTAAAATACTCTTCTCTAAATGTAATATTCAGATCCTTCATTGATCAACATCACGCTTTACCACCAATGAAGTGCACTGCATTTTTAGCACATCCAAACTCATATAAAACTGATGATTTATATATATGCAGCACCTTACATCTTCAAAGTGTTTCCAAATAGCAACACCTACATTCTCATCCTATTTTGCTAATGTAAAATCCAAGCCTCTTGACATCAGAAATATGTAAACCAAGAGAATTTAGATTTTTCAAAGTTCAAATGATATTAGAGAGATCTAAAATTTCCACTTATATGTGAGAAACTTTGCCTAGATAAAAAACTAGGTCCTTGTGAATTTCCACTCTGTGGAGGTAGGCACAGGCATAAAACCTCTTCCTTTGCAGAAAATAAATGAACATCACCATTTCTTTTCAGGATTACAAAATTTTTTGTTGACTAAAGTGTTCACAATCTCTGCTTCTCAAGATATCAAATAATATCACTGATCAGAAATAAAGGAACCAGCCAAACCTGTCCAGCTCATAACTGACCCTTTTTTCTGTATTTTAGAAGTGAGTAGTTGTATTCCTGTATAGCCCAGGGCTATACATATAGCCATACAACTATGGCATTGTTTAAAAAATTTCCACATCATATAGGTTTATATGACTGCATATACTATATTTCAACACATTTTTGAAATTACTTAATTGGATGTACCTTCTTGCAGCTGGCCTAATGAAATTCAGGATTGCTAGCAGGGCCAGTTGCTATGAGAGTTCAACCATTTTGTAAAAATGACTGGTAACACTGTGAGTGGTGCTAAATTCCTGGACAGATTAAATGAAGCTCATCCCCCTAGATCTGAAACCGCTTCAAGGTGCTTTTTCAAAGCCACATAACAAGTCTTTACTCCTTACATTACTGTTCCACTTTTTATTCCCTGTCTTAACAGAATTTTCATTCTTCTAATTCTCATGGGAAATTGTGTTAAAATTCAAGAACCTGACCTTAGGTTGCATTGAATATTCCCATTGACTTCAGGCCATAAAAAAGGAAAACTGTGAAGAAGAGTTATATTCTGTCAGGAAGAATATGGCTCCAAATGCTGGAATCATCCTGACAGCTCTATTTCAGAAGTTAGCCAAGGAGAAAAAAGGGGCCAGGCATCTTGAAAATTACATACACATACCTCACACACATGTATACACACACAAAGCATGGAGAATAGAGGAGAGAACCTGGAAAGAAACCCTGCCAATTTATCAAGTGGCAGATGAATTATCCCCAAGAGTTTCATAGAAGCAGCAGCCACCCCATTTTAAGGTGAAATTTTATTTCAATCTCAGCTGCAGCATAATCTCATATCCATCTGTTTCCCCCATTCCCCCTCCCTTCCCCTCACAGTCCCCCTGCTCCCTTCCCAACTCACATGCCGAATAACTCAGAGGCATCACTTCATCTCCAGTACCATAGGTTTCATGGGCCCATCTAGGTAGGAACTGCAGGAAGAGGGATGGGATCGATTACAAAAAAAAAGGAAGAAAGTAAAAAATTTATTTCTATGAGTTTTCATTCCAATCAAAGCTTAGGAACTGTGTGTACCTTTTTGATAATTTTTGGTGTGTTTAAGAGTATTTTGAACATTGTCCCCACCAAAGAATGTTTTAGGGGAAATTAGTGGATTTACATGGGAAAAAAATGGAAAACTGGATCTATGTGAGGTGTCTAGCTCTTACTATTGTTTCCACTCAATACCTACTCCTATTTATTTTTCCTGTATGATGACTCTGCTTCAAGTTCTCTGGATATTATGTTACACAGAAAGTAAGTCTTAAAAAAAAAAAAACAACCTTGGAATTTTCCAGTGTTTGCTCTTCCTCAATTCCAGAAGCACATTTCACCTCTGAGTTTAGCAGGCAGACTCCTAGGTGCAGTTTCATTATTGGCTTGAGTTAAGTATGAATTGTGCCAAGAGGCAGGCCCACTCTCTCCACCCTTCCCTCCCTCCTTGCCTCAGACCTAGGTAAATACTCTTCTCTCGTTTCATCATCAGTTCTCATGCTGCCACAGAGTCAGCCAGATCAAAAATACCAAAACAATCCACCTGAGATCTGAGCCACGCACTAATTTTCAGATGGCTCCTGACACAGCTGATCATGAAGCCAGGAGCAACCTCATTCTCCCTAGGGAGGCAGCAGAAAGATGCAGCAGAAAGATGCAGCAGAAAGATGCAGCTGTAGCAGGGAGGCAAGGAGAGCAGTACCACCATTTTTAGCAGCAGCAGCGGAGATTTAAATTTGCTGAAACGTACTGCAAAACCACACCTTCTTTATGCTACATATGACAACTCCCAAATAAATCAAACTGTAAAAAAGGAAAAAACAGAACTCAACCCTTGATTTTGAGTGTTCAAGAAGACAAGAAAACACAGAGATTCTCCTGAACCAGAAACACCAGATTGCACAGAGGCACATTTGAGTATGTTTCCAAAGCAGAACTATTAATACTACCGAGATGCTGTGCCTGCACTAACTCCTGACTTAGAAGCAGTGCTAGTAATTATGGCAGTATATCCCTTAAGCTACGTGTGATAACGTGTGCACCACAATTTTCTTCCCATTAGGCTAAGGGAGAAATTATCTGGCCTTTTTGGGTATGTACGGAGAACGCTCTGGGAAGTAGCTGGAAGATACACAGTAATACACATGGGCTGTAGGCCCAACTTTCAGCAGTAGTAATCCCATGAGAGTGACTGCATAAACACTGCTAGTTTATACCTTCTGATGTCCAGTCAACTGAAGTTTACCGTGCTCCAATGTTCGTGTTGGAATGTTAGGAAACTGAGTCTATTAAAAATTTGAATAACAGCTGCAGCACTTCCAAGAGATGCCTTTATATCAATTAAGATAGGCAAAAGGCTAGGGAAGCAGGGCAAACAAAAGCAGACTGGTCCAGCCTCTGTTGTCTTAAATTGTGCCAGTGGGCGAGTTTGCTTCTGGGGTGGGATGAAAGCAGTTCACTGCCCTTGTGCAATCACCTGAAATACTGCAGAAAAAAAACTTCCAGTTTTAATAGTTGACAACAGCAACTCTAAGTATTCCATTTATATTTCTGCTATGATACTTCAGAAGATCTTATCCTGGAACACTTGAGTCTAGTGACTAATTACATAAGCATTGTTCGTTTTGTGTCCTTATTACTCTAGGAGTTTGTTCACAAAGTTAGTCCTTTATCTGTGACGCACTTCTGAAAGAGAAAAACAAAAAGGCAGAGGAGCCTGGGGATTTGATTAGTTTCTTCCAAGATATTTAATTGCTATTACAGCCAGAAATATGCAAAACACTATAATAAAATTTTCTTTTTTGAGAGAGAAACTTGCATTTAATACTAGCACAAATTCCACGTGACAGCAAGTAAACTCAGGAGTTTTAAAAAGCAGAAGATGGTATTGGTTGTATGTAGTTAGTCTTATAAATTTGGGACACAAGAATCAAACTTTAACATTCTACATGGAAAGCCAGAATCTTTCCAAAAGATCTTTTACAAATCAGCAAGACTGGAAACAATTTGATAGAAGGCTTACCATGCATGGTCTTTCAGCCATTTCACTAGAAACTCATTTTGGCTTTCTCTGAGGTAGAGATAAACCACCGCTAAGAGATAGTTATTAAATCTTCTTTATACATTTGGTATGAAAGATATTAAACTACAAAAATACTATATTCAAATAAGGTTAAGGGTCTGACTTAAACCCACAAAGACATGGAATTTTAGAAATATTGTGTCTTCCTACCCTTTACTCTCCTCCTGAGTGTGGCCAGGCATTGTAGCAGAAATGAACTAATGCTCAGGTTCCTTAAATATCTTTCATTTTACCTTAAAGGCATTTTCTACTTTAAGGTTCTTTCAGTTTGCATCCTCTCTGTGGGTTAAATTCTGCCCTGAACAGTCTGTTTGTTTCTTTGTTTTTGTTTTGTTTTCTTTTTAATAGTTTCATTTTTTAAATGCTTACAGAAACATAAAATTGAAAAAAAAATGAAGCAAAAGTACATAATTGTTAGTCTCGGCAACTGACTATTTTTACTTCTATTTTTCAACACATAACTTACAAATCCCATGTTCATGGGAGACAGGCAGGCAGATGAAATGACTCTCAGCAAGTGTAAGCACATGCTTCAGCTCTCTCCCTGCCCCCCATGCAGTTCCACTTATACATATGTAAATACTATTACATATTTCTCCAGTGAACTAAATCAGAGCCTTGCAGTTGACACTGAACTAAGACTCTGTCCCACAGAATGCCTTGGGACCTTCTTCCATGATAGACTTTTTCCCCTCCTCCTGAATACAACAACAACAATCCGTGGAAGTCACACTTTATTCAAAAGAAAGTAAGATGTTTTCATATCATCCCTTCAGGGGGCTTCCAGCTTTGAAACCATCTCTTCCTGCCCTCTGGCACAGTAGTTTGGGCCTGCTGACTTCTTGGGCAAATTGCAAATTGTGTCTTCTCAATAAAACTTGAAAGTAGGAAAGGATATCTTAGGAGGATGGGTATTTTTTTCCTACATTCTACAACTGTGAACAAGTGTGTTTCTTGTTATTCTCTTCTATTTTGAATAATTCTTTGTTTTTATTTAATTATTGCCAGTGCATTGTGCAGCCAGTCAATTGTCTCCATGAAGCTCTTATAAATTTATATGCACTCAGCAAATTGTTAGAAACTTAATCATTTCAAATGTGGCTTGGGGTTCCCCGTCCACATGTTCCATAGAATCTGATTAACATGTATATTCAACTCTGTTAGACTTACACATGCTACTGAAGAGTCTGTTTTTAAAGATGAACAATCAATATAGACTATTCATTCCCTTCAACTGGTATTCCTGTAAACTGTTAAAAAAACAGGACAATGGTCAATCCAACAAGAAAACAGTGTTGATTACTCTCTGGTAGCCAGTGTAGAAAGAGATGATTTGGAGGACATCCACAAACAGTAATCTTTGCAGTTTGACTGTGATATAAGTAAAACCTACAAAATCCTCAAACAAATAATCCACAACAAAATAATATAAGGCTTTAAAATAATACCACTGATGTACATTTAGCTTAATATACCATAGAACAAGACACAGAATTTCATGGATTAAGGGAAATGAAGATATTCCTTAAACAGATAATATTTAACAATAGTAGACAATCTCTGCTAAAGAGTAAGAGAAGCACAAAGTAGTAGCCTTCATCCAGAAAAGGTATTTCTGCCTTATACAGCACAAAAGACAGAGTTTCAGGAAAAGCTCATCCATGAGAAATGGTGATCTCCTATTGCTGTCAAGGTCAGTCAGACCTGTTGTGATTCTGTAAATTCAGACTCTATCACTTACAGTTTTCCAAGGAATTCTTTAACACCCAGAGGTTTCTTACTTTTATTGTGGAACAAAGCTATGACAAGAAACTGTCAAACTAGAAAGCCCAGAAAAGGAAGACAGAGTTTTTAATAGACTTGAGAGTGACAGCTGCATTGAGGGAAAAAAAACTTATAAGAAAGGGGATCTGAAGTTCCTGGAGATCCACCAGAAAAATGCTAAAGTCTCAGCAAAGAAGGAAATTTTGTTCTCAAGCCAGCAGTCCAACAGTTTATCACACTTCTTAAAAACTGATTGTGGATGACATGTGGATGATGTATCTGTATCAGCCTATCAAGTGTGAATGGGACTGATTTGCTACAACATGAAGCTCTAATGGAAACTCCCAACACACTTTTGCTATACTTCAGTCACAACCTTCTGCACTTGAAATGCCAATTGTGCCCCCTGTGTGGTACATTTCTGATGATAAACGTTGCCCTCTAAGGGAGGAGAATGAATTCAAGCAAGTCATTTTGCTTTTTACTTTCTCTAGTTAAAAAATAAACTGAAAAGAAAAATATAAGCTATAATACCTTCTAGGCCTAAAAATAATTTTTTACTCTGTGAACTCTCTGCTATATGTATGTACTCAGAAAGAACAAGAGTTTGAATCTCTCTATCTCTATTAACATCTATAATTTTGAACTTGAAGTACTAATTAAAATCACCTAAAGGAAGGTACATAGGCCACTTTTGTACATATTGAGTTGGGAATCTCCTGTTGAAAGACCTACCTTGCTTGGAGATTTAATAAACATCCATCTCTTCACAGAAACCTTGTAAATATAAAGGACAATGAAAACTTTACCCTAGAAAAAAACATCGGAGAGAGCAGAGCACAAAAAAGAGGTTTCAAAAGAGGAGATCTTTACAGATCTCCTCAAAACTGCAAATATGCAAGGTGAATTTTCCATTTCCATATTTCTCTGATGGTTATTTAAGTTCTTGATTCTGTGACATGTTTTGTGCTTAATTCCTAAGTTGGGCAATGGCAGATGAGCGTGTAAAGAACTGTAAAGATCTCCTTGTGCCAGGAGAGCTCATGCAGGGGCAATTCAGCTCTATTTGGGAGTTTATCAAATAGGAGAATGATGACATCATTGTTCTGAACTGAAAACCAATTAATTACCTGCTTGATATCTGTCTTGAAGATAGGAATTCCCTTTTGAATGCTACAGAAAAACTAGTGCTACAGGCTAGTCCTGTCTCTGCTTGTGACCAGTCCTCTGTTTCGTCTTTTCTTTCTCTTGACTGTTCAGCAAACAGATTCATATGTACATTTGTAAAATACCTGCAAATACAGATAGGTATTTTTAATGGTATCAACCATTTATACTGATTTGTTATCAAGACATCTGTATAAGACACAGTGCCAGATAACATTTATACAATTTATACAAATACTCACTTTTTGGAGAAAAAACAAAATGTTTTTAGACATTTAGAAATGTTTAAGTTTTTCGAACTGCAAAATAAATTGTTCTTCAAAAAAAGTCTAAGTCTCTGAAATCCCAGTACAGTCCTACAGTATAATTCAGAAAAAAACAGCATGAAACCAAAAATTCCTGATCTTTTATACTTCTGGATGTTTCATGACTGAAGACTGGAAAATTGGTAACCTTAGCACTTGGGTATATCTTGCAACTGAGAACTAGCATACACCATACTGTGTTGTATTTTTGAGCCTTCCTGCATACCACGTGGACAACGTATCTCATATAAAATCACTCAATAAGATAGGAAATATAGGAAGATGCCGGGGTTTGGAAGTTGTTAACTCACTTGTCTACCATTGGTTTCTGTGTTGCCATAGTTATTATATTGTCTCCTTGCATTGGCTAGCCAAATGGCCAATCCCTTCCTTGGCCCAGCAGCCTTTATAAGCTGCAGGAAATTTGAATAAAGGCTCTTCTTCACTGCTGGATTCCCTGCGTGCTACGTGGTCTCTGTCTCCTGGCTTAAGTACCTCCGCTGCCTGTCCCTGCTACGAGGGATGGGCGGCGGGGGGGTGATTCCAGCCCTGAAAACCTTCACAGAGCAGCTGGCGGTGACCCCCCAGAAACCCCTCAAACTGCAACAGGAAGAGAAAAAAAGGAACTTCATGTTTTTATTTTTCTGACCATGAGAAATAATCTAAGGCTCAGCAAAATGTTTTCTTTTGAGACTGGCCTACATTTTGTATGTCTATAAGGCCACATTAAATTTGGTAACTTGAACTGAATCAGCTGTCAGTGTCTGAAACACACAGGAATGGATCAAAGCTGCAAATATGCAAGGTGAACTTTCCATTTCCATATTTCTCTCATGGTTATTTAAGTTCTTGATTCTGTGAGATGTTTTGTGCTTAATTCCTAACGTGGGCAATGGCAGATGAGCGTGTAAGAACCTTTTCTGAGATGCAAAACACAGCATAACTTCAGCCCGTGTGTCTATTTCCCCTCTAGCTGTTAAATTGGCTGTGTATCATTTGTTTGGAATGAGAAGACATGGCCATGCTCAACTTTCCTCTCTGCTTTGTACCAAAAGGGAAGCCAGGGGCTTTCTTTAACTTTAAAAGAGATCTTTACTTCCTTATAGAAAACTATTTTCATACAAGTGTGATAATTTGGGGCCCATCATTTTCAGCACAAATGAATTAAACAAGACAGGAGCAATGACTAAAATAGTAAAATAGCTGCCTCTTTCATTACATGTTTGACAACACTTGGTTTGACACACTATTAGGTAGCCTTACAAACTGTTTCAATACTCTGAAATATATATCACCACTATTAAGCTTTGATATCATATTGAAAATCTTTTTTTCACATTGATTTATGCTCACTTATAAATCCACACACAGAATGTCAACACTTAAAATGGATCAGTTTCTAAAAGGATTTGAGTTCATTCTGATGAAAACACCAGATTAATTTGCTTAAAATGTTCTACAATCTTAATATCATTATATTTTGCATCTTCCCAGATCCAAGTGTCATATCCAGTTTAAGAACAGGAAACAGGACATGAACACAAAAGGGAAAGACCCTTCATCCTATTATTATCTAATTAACTACGATCTAGAAATTGATAAGCATTGACCTTTGTTCTGAAAAATAAACAGTCCTGTAAGTTAGTAAGTAAATCAAAAATTTCAGTATGAGGGCTTTTCTCAGCAAAATCTCAGTGGTCCCCTTTTAGTTTATCTGTTCCTCTGGGCTACTGAAGTACAGCTCACAAAACAAAAAGCAAAATGATTTTCCAATCCAGCTGTTTTTAAAAATACATAGAAGAAAACTTTTCCTTTAAAGAAGAGCCAGTCTTATTATGAGATTCTTGTGGTGTCTAGCCTATGTATAATAAATAATAAGCCATCACTACAGTCTCACATTTCCTTCTTCCTAGGAAAATCAAGAAGTCTGCTCTTTATAATAGATGATCAGACATCTGGAGATACCAAATAAAACTGGGTATATACATGTCAGATTAAAACAAAAAGATGTTGGGCTAGATTATTTTTTAAACTAAGATACTTCTATTTCTCTTTGTCTGAGAACATGAGTTATGCCTGCTGATAGTCCCCCAACATACTAGTCAAACCAGCTGGGTCAGACACTGGGGCACTCAAGAAAATTATCTGTCATCTCAGACATACTTACTTACTTGTTTCTTTTAATTCTAATTGTCTGACTGGTGCACAGCGTCAATGACAACATGCAAAAGGCTGGACAGGTCCACACCAAGAGTCTGCCCTACCAGTACTCTCCCTCCAATGATGGCTCTAGGCGTGACAGCCCGAACTGAGGGCAAACGTGTACAATACTTCCCCCTATTCCCTACCCTCATGTCTCTACCTCCAGCTATTTTCAGCCCAGTGGAGTTACTGATCCATTTATGGTTTGTCTATCTAATGACCTCCTTAGGTTTCCAATTGGCTATCTAGACTTCTTGCATCCACAGTGCTTTTTGGTAAGGAATGTCATATGAGTTCTCTGTCGCATGGAGAATATTCACACTACATAGTCTACTTCCAGCAGATAGCATTTAAAAGAATAACTTTTTTACTACTGGCAGATACAGATCATGTTCCTCAAAGCATTTGTTCCTATTTATACAAGAAAAGCAATGACACTGTTCTCATCTGCTTGTATAGGAACCTCTTTCAAGACTTTGGAGACATTCACTTGAATGCTGAATGGCTTTAAAAACTCAATGCCCTTCTGAACAAATGTTCCTTCCTTTTAAGCTTCTAAAAACCAATTCATTCTTTCAAATCTGTTGCAACTTTTTTTTCTAGAAAATGCACTTCCATGAGCTAAAGTGGCCAAGTTTGATATACCTTTGAATTATCCTGCAAAGGGGCTTGCTTTCTCAGTCCACAGAGGCAAAACCTACAATAGTATTAACATTTTCGGTTCTGCTATCCACAAATACCTTATTCTGAAACCCTAGAGAAAATGTACCCTACAAAACAAAAGAATGCTTAACAGATTAATATGTATAGCTTTTTAATTTTTACAAACTGTACAGATAACTGCCACAAATCTCAGGTGTTTTTACCATCTCAATGATTAAATCATCTCTGTAAGTAGCAGCAAAAATTTTATAACCTCTCAGGGCCTGCATCATTAAGTACTGAAAATAACTTGAAGTGCTGTGCAAAGCAAATGGTACAGTTGTAAACTCCTACAGACTCCTAGGAACTTGAAACCTTTCTTAAGGCAATAGTCAGTAATATTTCACATAAATAGAAAGCTAATTCTCTACTTTTCATTATCAGATGTTCTAGTCATTCTGGTATTGACCTCTCCAGGTTTGCATTAGCATTGCTGTGCCTGCATACACCAGGTTGCCTATACCAACACATCTAGAATTGGTACATCTCTACCACCTCTCGCCACAACAGGCTTAAAACTAATCCACTGTCCATGAATAACAAGTTTCTCAACAGCAGCTTTTCAATACGGAGCTTGCAATCTGTCTCCCATTCACTTTGTCAAATTATGGTCCACATATCAGCCATTTGCAGCAGTGATATATCTGTCAGGCGTCAAGTACATTTCTTGCAAAGGAAAGTCTTTTTTAGGATTTTTTAACTTTCAAAATGTCTAATCCCAAACATGCAAAATAATGAGTCAGTTGCCAAAAAATCATGATGGCTTTTTTTTTTAAATATGTTAATGTCTTTTCCTTTGCTTTCTGGAGTTTTTTCTAGGTCATGTTTTCAAGCTTTTCTCCAATGCCATAAGGGTTTCAAACATTATTAAAAAGAAAGCAACTGAGATCCATTTGTAATTGCATGTTTAAGAAAAACGTTTATTACCATCAAACTTAAACTGTGTCGAACTGACAACCAAGAATCTTCAGAAATGTTTTTGATCAAATAATCCTGAAATAGGAATATTGCTTCAAACCTGCTTTCTCTAGAGTTTTGTTTACATTACTTATGTATTTTTTTCCAGATAACTAGACTTTACTAAAAGCAGGTTGTTTGACATGGAAAAAAGTCATGATTTAACGTTATCTTGAAAGACTCTTTACAATATCAAAATATGTGAGGTGCAAATTATACATCTCAATACATATACATAAATATATCCTGACACAAACAGTGATTTCTTCATCTAAAATTTGTGATTTTCTCCCACGTAATATTGAGTCCCCTTGAAATCTTTACCATGGATTTATTTTTTTCAGTGACGAAAAGACAGCTTTGTGTGACAATGTGCATTACAAATCTTTTTAAAAGTTCTTCAGATTTCACCTGTTTTGTGGCGGAAATGTTCGTATTGATAAATGTAACTATTCGTGTTAAACATCATCATCTCAGCTTATTTTTGTGGCACTCACTAATTTGTTTTCATTTAAAAAAGGAAAGGTATTCCTATTTTTTCATAACACAATTCCTCTGTTGGGCATTATCTAAGATCAGTACAGTGTCCTTCCTGTACTCCTTCTCTTCCATCCTTTCTGTCCTGATTAAAACTACCAGAGACTCAGCAGGAAACTCAGTGGGATTGCTCATGGTGTCTTGAAATCACCCTTTCTTTCATTGTTTTTGCCTGTTAAACATTGTTTTGCTCACCAATCCCTCTCCCGCATCCCATTGGATTCCCAACTTTCCTTTGTCAGCACCCTTGTTTGCAGCTAATTGAGCTCCTCTTCATTTTCCCTGCCCCATTCTCTTCCCCTTCCTCCCCTCTCAGTTTGCCCATCTCCTCAAGTTTCCCTCCTATGCCTTGTGTCAGTACTGTCCACAACACGGCCAGGCCTGACCACCATGATCTAATGGGGCAGATCCCGGCTGACGAGGTATTTCACTGGTGCTTTACACTTTCGCCTGTTTCCTGGTTTCTGGGGCATGCACATGGATCACAGCGTACTTCTGCCACCACAAACTCTGGGCAATGGCTTCCACTCTGCTGGGACTGGAGACTATGGACTCTGCTGGCAGCTCGACCCAGCCAACCTCAGAGGGCTGCCAGGGCAGCCTGACCCCATCTTTGCAACACGGCCGTGGAGATGGGCCGGGGGTCTCACAGAAGCACCTCAAGGGACCTGCCCGCGGCCACACTGGCAGCCTGAGGCTGGCCCAGTGAACCCCTCGCTCTCCCACCGCCACTTCCACCCGGCCCTCCGGCCTGGCCCCGGCCCCGCCGCAGAGGAGATGCCATAGTAACGGGACGGGGCCGGGCGGCGCCGGGAGCCGGGCGGGGAAGGCGGGTGGGAAAGGGCGGGGACGGCGGCGGGATGGCGGGCGCGGCAGCGCCCCCTCTCCGCGACTCCCAGCCCCGTCCCCGGCGGCCGCAAATGGCTCTTCCTCTGCCGGCCCCTTTGTGTGAGGCACACTCGGAGCAGCAGCTCCGCGGCGGAGCGCGGTGCGTCCCCTGCCGCCGCCCGCCGAGAAGGGCCGAGCCGAGCCGAGCCGAGCCGAGCGATCCGGGCCGCTCGGGGCGGCCATTCCAGCGCCTCGTCTCTCCGCTCACTCCCGGGGTACGCGGGGGCCCGGCCGCTGTTGCCGCCTCCCCCTTTATTCCCCCCCTCCCCCCCCCAAGGGCCCACTCTTCACTGTGAAGGGCAACCAAAACACACGGCCACCAAAAACCACCAAATAAAAAAATAACAACAATCACAACAACAATAATAAAAAAAAAGAGAAAGAACGGGAAAAGAACAGAGGGAGCAAGCGAGAGGGAGGGAGGGAGGGAGAAGCGAACCAACTCTGAGACTCCCATAAAGAGCGGCACGCACGGAGCGAGCGCCCCGGTGCCGATGCGTGGGGGAAACAATAAGTACTCGAAGTTACCTGCCCTGCCGTAGAAGAAGGAGGGTTCGTGGGTTCTCTCGCAGACATCTGCAGACCGGTGCTTTTTTGGAAGAGATTTTTTTTTTTTTCCTCTCCTCTCTCTCTCTTTACAAACCACAAACGGATGTGAGGCAGGGAAGGTGTTTGACTACTGAAGTCAGGCACCTCTTTTTTATCCTTCTCAGTCTTGTGTGTCCCCCCCTTCCCTCACACACACATACACTCACACTCCCCCCTTTTTTCCACCAACATTAACGACCCAAAGAAAAGGAAAGGAGTTTGCTTGATGTTTTAGTGAAATGGACGTAAGATTTTATTCGCCACCTCCTCAGCCTGCAGCCGCTCCTGATACGCCTTGTTTGGGACCTTCCCCCTGCCTGGACCCCTACTATTGCAACAAGGTGACTCGTGTTTTGTGTCGTCCGAGGTGTTTTATCTGTGCTGTCGGTGTGTGCTGTTGTCGCGGCGTGTTGCATGAGCGGGCGCTGCGCTTTGGCGAGCGGCGCACCAAGTTCCCGGGCGAGGCGGAGGGAGGGCAGCGGTACTTGCCGGGGTTTGGGGAGCGCAGTGCCGCCCGCCGCGGAGCGGTGCCGCCGGGACACACACCGGCTCCCCCGCAGGCACCCCAAATTAAACCCCCGGAGTAGTCTGGGGGCGGGCGGCTGGAGCGGGGGGGTGGGTGGGGGAGGCATTTTCCATAACATCTTTTCGGAGAAACGGCGTGGACGGGGATGCTGATGCGGGGGACTTGAATTTCCAAGGGTTCTGTTAATGAGAAAGATCGCGCCCCCCACAAATCGGCAGAAACTCTGCCCCGCAGTTCGTGTGTCAAAGCGGTACTTGGCGGTACCGGGAGCGCATTTGTGTATTTGTGTTTGTATGCGTGTGACATACATACACATACACATCTCTCTATATGCACAATAAGTGTGTATAGTGGTGACAAGTCTGTTCAGAACATTGGCTCGACACTGTCCCAGCTGTGCAACTGCCTTACCAATTTCTCTGTAACTTGATTAAACCTCTGCAAATAGGGTCAGTACCTGAGCAGACCTAAGTTTTAGGTTCCCGAGCCCAGGGGAAGGAGGAACCGCAGAGGAGGCCCGCGCTCGCCCAAATCCTGAGTCTGGTTCCGAGAGTTTGGTGCTACGGTCCGGGAACACTTTGCGTGACTTTTGCTGCCGAGGAAGGGGGCTGGGGTTCCTGCATTGTTACTGCCGCTGTGGCCTGAGCCAGCTGGTGCTTTATGCATGAGCTGCACTTTCTCTGCTGTTACGGAATGGGCTTCGCACATGAATAAAACGGTGGCTGTAGGAAACGATCGGGAAGTGCGAGTTGCCCAGAGCACTCCTTTGAGCACACCCCGGCCAAGGGGGGAGCAAGCCGGGAGGGAGCGATGTGTTCAAACCTGCGCGCTCGGGCGCTCGTTCGGGAGCCCGCCGTGGCAGCCCGTGGGGGGCTGCGGCAGCAGATGGCTTTTGGCAGCGCAAGCCCCGCCGTGCGCAGGCTCCGCAGGGCCGGCCGCGGGTGCGGGGGGCGGCGGGGTCCGGGGGGCGCGGGGACCCGCCCGGCCCGGCTCGGCTCGGCTCGGCCCGCGGCGGACAGCCCGGTCCCGCGCCCGGCTATTGTGACGGTCTCACGTGTCAGAGAGACGTTCCGAGCCGTCCCTTTCATCCCGAGCAGCTGCCTCGATTCAGAGATAAACAGCAAAATAGCGTGTGTCTGTGCTGAGGCGCGGAGGCTGCGGCGCCCGGGTGAAGCCCTCTCAGTTTTCCGGAAAGATTTCCCACATGGTCGCATCTACCAATCACAACAGAAAGGACCAAATTCATCCTGGCTGCATTTCACATATACTCAATGGAGTTATAGAATCCAGGGATAAATCTGGCCCTTTGTGGTGGATGCCTAAGGATATTTCAAGAGAGATCCCAGAGGTATGACTGTTAGCACTGTTTTAAGTAACTGTTTTGCAGCATCTGGTAAACCTGCCCTACAGATTGGAAGTTTGTGCCAGGAATGAACTTTGTTCAGCAGGAAGAGTTCAGATGCGTAGGAGCATTTATGTGTGCATTATTTTTTTGTTAGTGCTCTAAGTAATCATGGGGCTACTGCTGCCTTTCTTCTATGGCTTGCTGTTATTTTCTCTATTGTCAGTTTTGTAAATTGTAACAGTGAAATGTTACCATGTGAAAATCCTAGGCTGATATTAATGACATAAGCACCAAAGTGTTTGACGACCCGTTTGGCAGTGAAACTGGACAGACGTTATTAAACCTATCAATGATTTAAAGCTTCAGAAAGAAGGTAATGGCTTGAATACACATTTCAGTCATCATTCTTGAGATAGTGTACCAGATTTAATTTAAAAGTTAAATGCTTTGGAAAATCAGGAATTACTTTAATATATTAAATCATTTTCCAATTAAGTTCCTTAAATAATTTTTGGTGTGTTGCACTGCAAATCGAATAAATTAATTTAGAAAGTCGTTTCCAGAATTTCTTTACTAGCTGGCTAAAGCTTCTTTCAAGTCATGCCATGTATGAGGGAGCAAACTGTTCTTTTTAAATGCAAATGAGACACTCATTCTGTAGACAAGTTGCAACTCTTCTATTTCACTTTGCCTGAACTGATAATGTGTTTAAAAGTGCACAGTCATAAGACATATGTTTTATGCTTGGAAAAGACTTACCAAGAATGTTTCAGTATAAGATACCGAGTATTGAACAAATGTCTTTTTCAGATGTCTTTTCCACTGACCACTGATTACATTAAATGGACAGAGCAGGTTTGCCAGGCCCCTTTGGAGGCATACACTTAGTGAACATTTCGTTTTTCACCCCCTTCACCCAGCATGATTAACATTGCTGTGAAAACTTATCTGACTTGTTCTAAACATGTCGTCATGTTACAGTATTGCTCTGTCACTCATTTTCAGGCTCTGTGTATTTAGGGAGTTTGAAGGGCAGGAGGCCTGCAGAATTTTGTGTTCAGTGTATTTGGTTGAGTGTTTGCTTGAGTGATCTCTCCCAGGAAAGGAGATGGAGATGATGGAGTATGATGGATCCACGCTCTGGGTCAGAATGCTGATCTTCATTAGGTCTTAACTTGCAAAACTCATTCGAAACTGGATTTTGGTTCTTGTAAAGTTAGTTAAAACTTGCTTTTGGCCCTTATTAGAGGATTTGGTCCTATTTTTCATACCTGGGTTTTGGTGATGTGTTTTCTTTTACAAATTTACCAGACTTTGATTCTTTACATTTTAAGTTTGCTTGAGCTGCTGATAATTTAGAATGTATTCCACAAATGCTTAGCCTTTTAGGTTTTCTAATTGTTCTGTTAGCGCTAGTTTTTTTCCTGGTCAGATGATTGCTCATAGTATAAGAGTTCCCAGGCACATGCATGGGAGGTATTGACATGCACTTTTCTGTAGCCAAAGGAAAATGCAATAATGTAGATTCAAACATTCACGTCTTATCTTACAATTTTCAGTTGGCAGGCTTTGTTTCAGAAGACTGCTTAGATCTTTATTTTATAAACCTAAAATAGCATTCTAAGCATCTTAGCCTAATATTTCTGTATCTGCTGTGAAAGCTCGTTATATTCTGCATATATTGTTATGCAGACTTTTCCTTGTTTCTTTTGCATTACCCATGAAGAGAGAGAAGTGAAAGAACAATGCAAACAATGTTGGTTATGACAACTGTGTGAGGTATCTCTTATACAAACAGACAGAATGGACGGTATGCTGTGGTATATAGGTCAGCCTTTGAAATAACATAGTGGAGCTCTTACACTGGACAGATTTAGGGTTGGAGTTGTACTGTTCGACTCTTGAAACTTGAAGCGTAATTACATTTCAGATATGTGCAGGCTAATGTGAATAGTCTGTTCGGTTGAAGTTTATTTTGGGAAGCATCACATTCCGTAATTGAGTTGAATGCTATAAAAGAAATAACTTTGATAATCCAAGTGTCTTAATTTGATAGAAGAATATGGCCACTGATTTTGAGCTGCTTGAAATGATAAGTTTAAATGTTTATGTAAAGAGCAATAAATAACAGCCTTGTAGCTTTCTACATTGAAGTGTCATCTCCAAAGACTGCTTTGATCAGTACTGTAAGAAGGATTGGTATATTTTAATTTTAATACTTGCAACTTTGCAGTGTTTTCAGATATCTGCTCACATAAAGTGCAGTTATATAATTATAGTTTGACACAGCTAATGACAGGGATGCTGACCTCTGCCAACAGTAGGCAGAAAATAATGGTCTTTACTGCTCCCAATGGTTAGCCCTGCAGAATTATGCACTGGATTCTTCTGTGATTTGCTACCTTGTTCAAAAATACGGGAGCCTACAACTCATCTTTCTTGTGTTCACTGGTAGTTGTCAGTGCAGTGGAAAAATACAGCCAGACAGCAGAGGTAAAATGATAGACTGTAGTTGTTTTTAAAGAGAGGAGTAAGAGGAAAAAGGAGGGAGAGGGAAGCAAAACCTTTCAAAATGAAAAAACCAGAGTGGCATTGGGTAGAAGTGGATAAGGAGATATAATACAGTGCTTTGTAAGCAGGTAAAATCCCACTCGTAATCAGAATTCCACAGAGCAAAAGTGCATATATTTATACTCGGCATTTAGACTAATTTATTGTGTAAACTTAACTCTACCATAGAGACTACTCTAAATACAATGTTCCATGGCTGTTTACAAAGTGTACATTATTTCCAGTGGCATTCTTCCATCCAGTCTCTATCTGAAACTCAGAATTGTGGCAAGCAAGTGCTCTGAAGGGCAACTCTAAAGTTGAAATGCTGTGTTACTGTTTTGACAGCATTTTAGATTATGCTCATATTGTTTATTCTGGACATATTTTTTTCACTTAGAGAACTACTTGCCCTCTACTGCATTAGAATCATACTTTAAATTTGTTGCTGTTTTTTAAAGGAAAGATTGAACAGTTGCATTATGGCTGACTGTTGATTTTCAAGTGTTAAGGGTTTTAGTTTCAAAAATACCACATAGGAAGAAGGGAAATGGACTTTTCTTTCCTGTGTTACTAGACCTTAGTATGTAGTCTTAGAGTTTTGGGCAAGCCTCAGGTGTGCCTCCTGAAATTCCAGTGTTTCAGAAAAGAAGTGGTTCCAACTTTAGTGGAATAAAGAAAACAATTTATGTGTGTGCTTTTGAGAAATCTTTCTCAAAGATGTCTATAAACCAAAGCACTTGCAGCAATTTTTTTTTCTTTCTGCGAAACATCAGTTCCTTCAGAGGAATTATGTTTTATTCTCTTACAGAATGATGCATTTCAACTCTAGGGCATTAGCCTCCATCAGCCTATCAAGAGGTCTTCTGAAAAAAAAAGTGGAAACAGTAACCTACCAAGAATGCTGAATTAGCTAAACACTACACTACAGTACCTTTGTTGTTTACATTAAATCACAGAGCAGCTGGAGCTGCATTTGAGAAGGTGATAACTGTGGAAGACTGGGCAGTCACAGCTGTTGAATTTGGGGCTTGTTGGGCATGTTAACTGGGAAGAACTGAGTACCCTCCGATCCTCAGATTCCCATCTTAGCAGGACTATCTTGTCTTGCTAAGAATGTAGAGAAGCATTTGAAAGCGCACTATGTTTAAAACACAACTTATGTTTAAGAAGAGAATTATCCTAATCGTGGTAGGATTTAGATAAAAATTCTTGGATATTTAAATCCCGTATTGATGGTAGCTATAACAAAGCTTAGACGTTGGAAGTAAAAAGCTTCCTTTGACGGCACTCTCAGCATGGCTCAAGAGTGACCTGAAAGCACCACTTCGTGTGGTGAGAGGGTAGTCCCTGGATCAATGCAGACCTTGGCTTCTGGAACTGACAGCAGAGGCAATTAGTGGCAGCTTTGTTTATCTTTTTGAAGAGGACACATGCTCTTTGAATGTCTAGCATGGACTGCATACACTGAAAGTACTTATTTTAAATATAGCCTAGATTTAAATGTTTTGTTGTTGCGGTTGAACTGTGTGATTGCTGTAGATCCCTTCCAACTGAAATAGTCTATTCTACTGTTTTAGTTATGCAACTGGGTACCGATTTTCTGCCCAAGGAATGTTTTCTCATTAAAAACGTTGAGTTACAAACTGCTCCAAAACATGGTTTATAACAGATTCGCCAAATGACTCTTAATTATAGCAATGCTTCCAAAATACTTTCAGGCATGGAATTCACATCAACCCAAATGAGATTTTCTTGGTCATAATGCTTCTCCCTACAGCGTTCAGTTCGAAAACGGCAGCGTTGCATTATTCTATGGTTAGGCACAGATTATGTAGCAGCAGCAACAAACACTGCCCTGCCACACTCTCGTCCCCCTTCTACTGGAATATCTGCCTGTTATGTTCATCGGTAGTGATCAGTTTTTCAGTTAATAAGTCAGGGCATGGAATAAAATGTTTAAATCTTGACTTAGACCTTCAAACTTAAAATTGCTTTTCAGCAGACATCTTAGTGCAATCGATATTTGCAATGTCTGTGGTTTTCTTTTGCTTCTTATGTTTGCAGTAAGTAGTTTATTTTTATCATTTGAATTTCATTTGGCTCTAATAATATTTGTATTTTATCTTTCAATTGCACATACGCTAACACTGTTCCTGAACTGTTCATTTAGTATTTCTCCCTGGGCTGCTATTTGATTTGCCACAGACACTTGTAGTATGGTTTCCTCCCAAGAAACACGCTGCTTTCTAAGTTGCAAAACATACTTGAATTACATGAGCATCTGACAAGTCCAGGTTAGTGGAAATGTCAGAATGTTTTAGCATTCACATTCTTGACTGTTAAACCACTCTCTACCAATCAAAAGTGGCACGAGTGGCTTTTTTCAAAGGTAGTGCTGGCTAAGCATGGAAATTGAGCTGCTGTGGTGGTACTTTTGTCTCCTGCTATTGTTGTTGATGATTATATGGTCTTAAAGGTTAAATGAAAGTTACTGTAACTGGTATGTATTTTTGTTATATTAAGAAAATCTGCAGTGAACTCCAGTTCTTATTCTGTATGCAAGAAGAAGTCAGAACTCTGAAATCAGACAGTGATAACCTGTACTTAGGGAAATGGGTCAGTAAAGGAAGTATAAAGTCTGCAATGTGAAGCAAAAGATTAATCCAGACAGTTCCTGGCAGAAGAGAAGATTATATAAACATGTAAATTCCTATTGTATCTATGCTACTCTATATGTATATACACAGGCAGATTTCTGCTTTGTTATATATTGCTGAGTTTGAAGGAAGTGAACTTACTCTGAGAATACATAATTTCTATCCTGTACTGTAAGTAACTGGCTTTTTGAAGTCATATTCTGTTCACAGTTGCCAAAAGTGTGTAGGTTTGTGTTCATGAATAAGAGAAAACATTTGTTTGTCATACAATACTTGTGTTTACCTCAACCTGAAATAATAATAAATAGAAAATGGAAAAACAATGGTGAAAAGGGGTGATAACCTTTCCAAAAAGTATAATTGATCATTTGGCAGACAAAGTTGTGAGCATTAGTCATAGAAACCTGCAGATAGTAGAGGCTTAATATCAAAGCTAATGATTTATTTTATGTTAATGACTTTCTGCTAGGGCATAAAAGACTGCTCATAATGGACTCTCAGTGCTGTGTTCAGTTGTGAAGGCTAATGGGATAATCTTACCCAAAATTAAGCTCTTTGAAGTAAATCATGGTGTTGTTTTTTCAAGTTAACTCTTGAAAATGTATTGGCAAACTGATTCTTTTAAGACCTGCCTGTAATCTTTATAGGAAAATATAAGACAAGTTCTTTTTTCTTCACTAGCAGTTTTCTTAATTGTGTTGGAAATAGATGTTTATGGTTTTTTTATGGTTCTGAAGAATAATATTCAAGATGTGGAAGTCATTTACTTTGGTGTTTTTATCATAGTGCAATAAGTTTTTGTGAGGCACAGTTGTTTTTACAGGTTGAACAAAGGAAAAGAAGAATTATTATTTTAATGGCTGAGCCAGTTATTTACTAAATGGCAGTAAAACTCTTAGTTTTGCGTTGAGAAGTTTTTTAAATCATGTTTACAATTAGTTATAACAAACATTATATTTCAATAAGAGATAATTTGCCTACTAAAGTTCACATAATGTGCTAATCATGTGTAGTGGTTAATAAAGGCCTCCTATCTCACTCCCCTGATGGCTATAAAAGGCTATTATGTTCATGGCAGCAGTTCAGGTACAGCTGCTGTGTGTTAATAATGCATCATTGTCCCACTAATAAACACAGCAAAGGTCAGCAACCCAGAGCACCTAAAACACCCATTCTCTTTCCAAAATATTTATTAACACCTTAATGGTGTATCTATTCATTTTGGTTAGGTTTATATCAGTTAACGACCCTCATGGAATACTGTGTGTTCAGGTTTTGCAACCTACATGCTGTTCTGGGCTGTTGAGCTCATCCTTTCTTTTTCATCACAGCCATGTGTTGTTTCTTTAAGACTAGCATTCCATGGTCACTTTATGATTAACTTATTTTGTTACTTAGTTTGACAGTTTTCATTTTTTTCATCAACTAATTTAAGATTCTGTTTAGAGCCTGAATTTTCATTACTTAAGAGTCTTTATAGAAATTCTAACAACATGCTAAAAAACTATGTGACTGTGTAACACATTCTCACGTGTGCACAGAGAGATGCATGTATACATGTGTGTGTATGAGCACTACTTCCTCTAGGTTCCACATGTAATTTTATACTAGTTACTTATGTTTTCCTTTTTAGCATAGATTGTTGTATTCATAAAGGTTTTTTAAAATGCATTTTCTACAGACAAAGAACATACTCACATGGGATTTCCATTTTGCCAGGGAAACATGCAAATCAATAGGCCAGCACTTATCTACATTAAAATTAGGCACACTGTAATTTATGGGTGCAGTGATATTGTATTTGTCTTGCATAGCCTGAGATATTCTTTAAGGTAGCCTGGCTATGTGTCCGTAGAGAAAACCAAAAGTGTTAATTGAACTAAATCTCATTTTCTCATCTTGTAGTATTGCCTTTTGTTTTCGGTTACTTATTTTGAAAACCTGATTTTAATTTTTTTTTTTGTGCTGTGTGATTTACAAACAAATGTTCAGAGGGCAGAAAAATACCACTACACTTCCATCAAGAGGAATGAAAAAGCTTAGCTAGCTGAAGGGTTTCTATTTGGTGTAGCACATAGCTACAATGACACATTTGTCATGCTTTAAATATATAATACATACAATAAAATATGTACAGGCACAGTTGTGATATATGTAGTGTCTGGCTCCATTGCTATTGTTTGTAGTCTCTACGGTTGTCATACATTGTTCTTTGCACATCATACCCTTACAGCAGAATTTGACACAATTTCTAGCTTTCAGTCCTGCACCATTTTCATTGCACAATATACATGAGTTTGACAGGGTGTGTTGAGGACAACTCTGGCAAGCAATTGATATTTTGAAGTGGCAAGCGTTTCAGCAGCTGCCTGCTTGTGAAAAAGGAATGATAAGGTATACTGTATTGTTAGTTTCAGGCAAAGCGTTAAGGTTTAAGCTCTGTAAAAATGTACACATTATTCGTCAGTGGTGAAGCAAGTCTTTTATGTTTTTTAGAGCTTAGCTCTCTGGCTGATGTGAACTAGAATGACATTGGTTTAATGGTCAGTAAATGAATAGGAGTGCTTTGAATTTGAACCACTGCCAATTTTGCACCGACAAAGAGACTGACAAAAGAAAGATTTTATGTGAAAGCAAAGCACAAGCAATGTTTGGGGAGGTGGGGAGAGGGGCAGAGGAACCCAACAGAAATATTCTCCAATGCAGCCTTGTAATGATTCTAAAATTGTTAAAACACATCCATTTTGCATGGCTCATCGGCTACGAATCTAAGCTGTTTCATCTAATGTTCTTTAAAACCTGTTGTATGCACATAGTCTTTTAGAATATATTCATATGGAATTTACAGTGTGTTTTTCTAAATACCACACTGTGCCCTGAAGGCCTGTTGGCAGAACATCAGAGTTGTCCACTGCTGGAGTTCCCAAGTCTCTCTCTATCTGGTAGTGGGAAATTGTGGTTTAATCAGTTATGGCACTTTCAGTGTGTAACATTCATTAGTAAGGCAATTTGTCATGACTGTTAATAGTCAGGATGCATCTGCTCTCTCTTCAGTTATGGAGTGTGATAAGCAAGAGGGCAAATATTTCAATATTTAATAATATTAGCATGTTTGAAAACTGTAATTCAAGGTTAGTGCTCAAAACACAAACAGCAGATTGCTAACAACGTATTTATTTTTACTGGTTTTACCTTTACAGATTGGATGCTCTTACAAGTTGTGCATTATCTAACTGGGTATTAGAAAGTAAATGTTAGCATCTTCAGTGTTTAACAAAGACTTTTCCTCTGTTATCATAAATTGAAAGTCAGGATATTTGCAAGGAGTTGCAAATACTTATAACTGAGCCACATGATTTTCTAGTGTGTCAGTAATAAATTGTTCACAGTATCATTTTTGGCAGTAGCAGGCCATTTAGTGTTAGTTTAGTGACCGGGCAGCTTATAATGTTAGAAAAGATATTCGATGCCTACCAAATAGACAACATGCAATTAGAATAATGTTCTCTTCTCACTAAAAATGAGCTTGTAATCATTGTTCATTGTTCTAAGTATGAAAGGATAAATTGTTTCCTGCAGTCAAGAGAGGTTAGAAGGTTTTTTTTCACATATATCTGATAACCCTCATGTATTACATAATATGATACCTTCACACACAATAGCTTTGTGACACATTTTAATTTTTAATGAAAAGCCCCAAAATTTTAACATAATTATTTCTTTAGAAACTGAGCCCAATCTTGGTAAAATCCGTTCTTGCTGGTAACAAAAGCTGTTACTGTTTAAGTTCCTGTTCAGCAGTTAGTTGGTACGCTTCACTGGATGTTGTCAAAAAGGCTTTTCTCTTGATTGACAACCCCGTAGGAATGTGAATGGAGATTTTAATTGCATATCATGTGTGCATATCAGAGTGAGTGGATTCACTGACTCTGCTTAGCTGTGTATCTCTACAGGTCAGCCATGCCAAAACACTTTTTCTTTAAATAAGCAATTGATATATTTTCTAATGAGAGAGAAAAAGGGCATGCAAGTGAAGAATGGACTGTAAAGAGAAAGGTTCTTGTGAATTTTGAAAGAAAAATGTGTGCAATGAGTTTTCAGAAAATTTTAACACAATTAAGAAGTGTTTTGAGGATGTAAATTCATATCAAGTGTAAGTTAACCAAAGACTGCTGGAATATATTTTTCTTCTGGCATTTGCTACCTGAAGTGTATTTATCTTTTTACTCTCCCCCCCCCGCCAAAAGTACTTTGAACAAAATCAGTTAAAAAAAAAAAAGTAAAGTGAGTGGAAAAATTTACTGAGGCAGGCTGCCCTTGTGCTTGCACCTTTACAGAGATTTGGGGATATGATATGATGAGGGTTTCTTCATGTGTATGTGAGAGCTAGTGGGCTTTCTCATTCATACTGGTTTTGATCCACACTCTTTGAGCAACACTGTTGATTTGGGAGGAGATTTACCTCGATAAGGACCTCAGTTTTAAGTCTGATAATAAAACTGAGTTTTAATAATATCAGCTGTAATATCACTTAAATGTAACAAAGCAAAATATTCATTCTTATGAATAGCAATTAGATTTTGATGTCTCAAATTAGATTCCAGGTTTCATTTTACATCAGAAACCACTGCATTGACTGTATTCTTTCTAAAGCTCATAAAGCATTGGCAACTGAAAGCACAGCTACAGGACAATTGTGAGGAACTTTTAGCTGAGCTAGTGTTTTGTGCCCATACAGGGACATTGAAATCTAAAGGGGGATGACAGTTGCATTTTTCTGGGAGGACCCAGGGGAAGGAATTGTTAATTAATCAAAAAGTTTCTTTCCTGGTGGGTCCTGGTTTGTTTTGAATGAAAAGCAAATTGACTCCCTTTTGCTCTTTCACTCTTTGTGTAAGACCAGCTCACACTTTCAGGTTATATTTGGGGAAAAAGTATGGGAATGGAGGATGCCATTGAGGGCATTGTTGAGGGCACATCACCTGGTCTGACAACATACTGTTTAACCATGGCACCTATATGGAGTTTGTTCACTCCTGTGTTGAATTAAAGTTTATCTCGCCCAATTACATCTTGAACATCAGTAAACCCTTAGAAGTGCTTAAAAACAGTGAATACCTGAAGAAGAAAACCAACAAGATTTTCCTTTATTTCTAATTAAGCAGACCCCTTCTGACTTAATGTATGACATCAGTGGATGGCTGGATGTATTAGGAACTGACAGTGCCACGGATTTTCAGGATTTGTAAGTGAAAAATAAAGTACCAGGTCCACAAGGCTCCCAAAGCCAGGGAAAACTCTAGACTTTGAAAGTCAGAACCTGAAAGAAGTGAAGAACTTTTAGATTTATTTTTCATTGTTAGATTGTTCAACGTGATAAAGCTTGTAACTAAGTTTTTGATAAAAATAAGAGTGGATCCTGAAGGTGTAATTTTGGACTAACACCAGGACCATTTCTGTAAATCACCATAGTAGTTCTTGTAATAATGTTGAGAAGATTACAACATTGATGTTGTAAGGACCTCATTTGTTCAGGACTTTGTTCAGTTACAAACACCTTAATGCTGGAAATGAGAGATTTAAGGATGTTTTCATTTTGCTCTTTGTTATGTTGTCATTGGCAGGAACTGATGAAGTAAAACAGCAGATGTGGAATAACTGAACACACCATTGCAACTTTATCATTGATGCAGTTGCAAATGGCACCTGACTTAGGCTTTCAGGCAGCCTCAAATCTGGCATTTTCTACATTTTGACCACTTGACTTTGTAACCCAAATAATATTCTTTCAAAAAATACTTTCTTTTTTGTGTTGCTAATTCATTGGATCATATCCATGACGTTCATTGTTGTTGTCTGTTAGGGGTATTTGAGTCACTTCAGCATTGCTGCACAGATTTTTCCGCACAGATTTTTCTACTGCAGAGTTAACTCTTGTTAGTAGCAGGGAGAGTCTTGTCATGATGAGTGAGAGGAGCACCAAGTCTTGCTGTGGCTAGTAAAATCTTGGTCTCTCTCTTACCAGTTCCTTCAGTCTGTGGATACTTTGACACAGGCTGTCATGAGGTATGCTTACATTCTAAAGATTTTGGATCAAACATGAGAATATGTGTGTTATTTTGTCATTTTTCTCGTCATTATTTTCTGCCATTCGCTTATCAGGATATTTCCTTATTTTTACTATTGAGCTTGCAATGGACCTGTAAAAAGCTGAAAATACAGTATTGGAATGCATATTTCTATTTATTAGGAGTTAAAAATAGAAGAGTATCATAATCATCAGGTCTTATTCTGGGTAAGGATGTAACACTGTGAGTAAACATGAGCTTTCCACACACTCTGGTAGCTGACTGTTGTTCAGTAAAGTGTGGGAGAGGACAGCAGGGAAAGGGGGCACTGAGTGTTTAAGGAACTCATCTAAGGAAAAGAGCTGGGGCTGTGGTCTCAGCGCTGGTTTAAGCATGTTCCTTCCTCCTTTATGTTTCACGTATTCTCCCTGATGAAAAGGCAAGTGAATTACAACATTAGAATGAGTATCTGTCACCCAGGGATTAGGAATCTGTGCTAGAACAGAAGAAAACATGAAGCTATCCTGTAGAAAGCAGATTTTCTGACTGGTCTTGGCTAAAGCCGGATAACATTTCCACCAGTATGGGCACCAGAGCTATCTCCAGGGAAAAACTGACCAGGTGTCTAGTTGAGAAGGGACACCACAAGAGGGTCCTGAAGTAACTATACTGTCAGTGAAGAAGGGGTGTGTGGAGTGTGCCCCAGACAGACTGATTTTTACCCTGAGTTCTTCGGTGTTAAAAGTTCTGTGAATGTGGATTTATGGAGGTCTTTATGATACATACATTGCTTTTTTTTGTGGACTTGCATGATTCTAGGCAATGTTTGCTGGCTCATGGAATAAACTCCCTGAGCTCCAGGGGGTTTCTCTGAGAAGTGCTTTCTCTCTTCAGTCCATGAAACATCATGTTTGCTATTCCATTGCTGCATTCATCTGCTACTTTCCTCACTCATGTTTTCTAGAAGTCCTGACATCCTGCAACAAAGGCTGCTGCTTCAGCAGCTGATTCACCATCTCCTGACAGGAACTGTCTTCTAAGAAGGTAGAACACAAAAATATCAGGAAATGCTTTTGTGACTGTTATATAGATGAGATCACGTAAGAGAAACAGGGAAAAGTAGTCTCTCCACAAATAGAACCTGGTGAGAGAAAGAGCAGTCTCTTTCTGTGGACGGAGAGGTCCTTCAACACAAATTTAATTGTGGAGGAGGTCTAAAGAAACACTATGAAATGCTATGCCATCTCATGTCCCATTCCCCACCCCCCTTCCCCCTCATCTCTGAGAAAATCATTCTTCTCCACATCACAATTTGTTATCTCTTAAATTGGATGAGCAGCTTGTTCTTCCTCAACAGCAGATCTTATTTCAGCCCTTATCTAGTCGTTCAATAACTTATGCCTCTAGCCCTTAAAAAAACCCAACAAACTGAAACCCAAAAAACTAAACAATAAAAACCCCACGAAGCTGACAAGTTTGAAGTACAAGGAGTGGGCCACTCAGTTGTGTGAATTCTTTTTCCTTTAGGGCCACTCCACAGTACTCCATAAAGATAATTTTACTATTTAGTTTTTGTTTTTTCTTCTTCTGGGGTTGATTATTTAGCTGAGAAGCTGATGAATGAATTCTGCACAGAAATAATTAAAAAGAGTTACCTTAAGATTATTAACGGCACAGGTGCTGGAATAGTGAAAAGACTAGTTTATACCCATAAAAACAGGAAAGAGAAAGGTCAGAATTAGAGCTGTAATTCCATATTTAGTTTGAAATTTCTAGTGATGGCAGCATATTTTGTATATAGGACTATTACTCTTTGGCAAGCCCTGCTATATCTAAACACTTTTGGGTGGGCTAAGGATGAAGTTTCATTTTAACTTGGAATTTTCTTGCTTTGTGGTTTTAGACTTCAGATTATAATAACATTTCACGAACATCAATTTATATGGTACAGTTCATTGGTAGAAGATGCTATTTTTACACAGTCTTAGTGCTAAGTCTGTTGCATTAGATTTTAAAAGGTGAACTTCATTATATGTTTCCTGACAAAGATTTGTATCATCTAGGATACAGAACTGTGACAAGCTGTTTGTAAAATAATTAAACACATCTTGTATTTTCTAACCATTTTTTCCCATTATCCCAATGAGGAATGCCACCGTGCACAAAACTTTACCCTCTCAGTGCTTTAGTACATGGGCTGAAATACACTCCTGAATATGTCATTACATTCTGTATGCACCACTTGTTTGCCAATGTCTGTCACCAGTCCTGCCTTAGTACAGTCTCCTGTTCTTAGTATCTTGTGTTTAGACTCAGTGCAGCACAACTACAAAGCTGCTGTCTTTTTAGTACTGAATTTTTAATATGTTTCAGCATTCGAAATGATTTTGTTACAGTACTGAACAGAATTGGACTGTATTTGAAAAAGTAACCATTCTTTCCTCCCTTGAACTGTGTACAGTACATTGTGTACTCTGTTCTCTCTCTATCTGAGTCTCCAAATTAGTTTGTATCACCTCTGCTATAAAACTCCTTTTCTTCCACCACTATTCTGAAATTGCCTTTCATACTCAGTGTAACCTATGAATTGGTCCTGCAAGTGAGTCATTCCAAGGTTGCTGTTCTTCCCTTATAACTGTATTTAATATAAAATACCGTGCTCTGTGTTATGTCCATCTTGTTCAGATGGAACAGTGTCTGCCGAGATGGAAAAGCAGAATGCAATATCAGAATACATTTAAATGTAATAATGTCTCTAGAATATTTCTTTTTATGGTACAGAAATAACAGCTCTTCTGCCGTTATCACTGCTTGGGCTTTTAGAGGCTTGTGGTACCAGGATATTTTAATGACCAGCTTGGCCTTGCAGCTCTTACCCTAGGAAAAATGCCACTGATGTCCAGAGGAATTTCACATTCTTAAAGGATTGTGATTTGGCCTCAGGTCAGGTATATAACCCTATCTAAGGTACCACTTTTCCCTACATAAAGATTTACATAAACTTTAGTGTTCTAGATATCCTGCACGTTTCTTGTATTAACAAAATGATACATCTGGGGTTAATTTTCGGGACTATTGCGTTTTATACTTACTGGCCCTAAAGAAACCTTACTGCGAAGATTAAATTCATTTTCTACTGACTGTTGTTTTTCCTATAAGTACATCTGCATTCCAAGGTCCATCAAACACAAAGATTTTAACGTATTAAACCAGTATTAGCTATCACAGTTACAACATCACATTTTATCTGTCCCTCCTGAAGTTGCAAAACTGTGTCTGAGGTTCATTTGAGTTATTCTTTCCTCGAAAAATAATCAGTTAGTTTTATTTTTCCCTGTGTAGTGGATCAGTCCAAAGGGGATTTCATTAGCAAGATAGAGGCACACACAAGCTGTGAATCTGGGGTAAGAAACAAAGGCACAAACCCACTGATACACTGCCTCTCTGCAATATTCCTTGCAAGATTCCCTACGAGTCTTTTTCTCAGTAAGTAGGATAAGGAGTGCTGGTAGTTGTAAGAGAACTTCAGTGGCTGAGGAAAACTCATGTTAGGAAACTTGTTTTTGTTGTGAAACAATTGCATGTCGTTCCATCCGCATGTTCTCACTTGGAGCTTTCAGAAACGTGACCCACATGAATCTGGGATACTCTCATGGAATGATTCAGGCTGCTGCCTGCATGGGACATCTCCATAGTTCCTTGAAGACCAACTACTTGTAAAAATTTCCATGTTTCCTTTAAATACCCATTTCAAATTCAAAATCCTTGCATAAGTGGATACATGTGATTAAAAAAATCAGTGTATTTTCCTGATAGAGGGAGTTTGTTCTCTGCTCCTTTGATCTGCTTCTCCACCTTTTCCTATGTTATAGTTTTGTTGCTGTGATCTACAGCAGGCTGTGTGTGTGGTTGAGTGCTGTGGGCCTGGATGATGTGAATTTATGGTACTGTGACTGTTGTACATTCCATGAAGACACTTCCATGTCCACACAGGATGCCTTATTGTAAAGATACTCTGCTTTGAAAGCAAATGGACATTACTGCTTCCTAGTCCTTCAGACTAAATTTTTGTCTTAATTGGTGAGCTGCTCTGGTTTGCCATGTGACTGTAGGACATCTGCCAAGCAGAGAGGTGATAGAATTCACCTTTTAGTTACAATTTTAAATGGGTTTTAGCCAGTTCTGAAACTGTGCCCTAAAATTACTTGGGAATTTTTCAAAAGAGTGAATATGCTTCAAATTGATATGGGTGCTAAAGGTTTTATGTGTGCAAGCCCCATGTACATGTCCTAAAATTTAGCAACGGATGTGATTCCAGTGGCAAGTGGTTCTACTTAAAAAGAGATAGAATATGATTTGGTATTGGCAGCCTTGGCTAACTGAAGTGTATAACAACAATTCTAGTTTGCAGTAGTTTTAAGTCTGTCTTTAAAAGTGTTTCAGGAATCAGTTTGAAGTAGAAATCTGAGAATATGAGATACACAGAAGGAAAAGTTTCTATCTGTCATGAAAAATCTGTATCTAGCTAGAGGTGCAATGATTGTGAAGAATGATAGTATCTCATCCATTCAGTATGCATTTTGACTGTCAAAATTTGCATATATTTAATGCACTGAACTGTTTTAAAAACACTATTCTTAGGATACATGTCAAAATATTTTCTGTAATGGGTGAATTTAAATCTAATGAACATATTCATGTTTTAAACTCATTGGCATTTTTGTGTCCAAAGAAGTGCATAGTTTATATTTGTATATAAATATCTTACGTGTCCTATATTTAGAGGTAGTATATATAGCTCAGGTTTAAATTGAACTTGGATGGTGTTCACTCGTAACACATCTTACTCATCGATACAACTTTATGTAGTTGTTCATTAATATTATCTTAAAAAAGTGGATAAATATTTTATACCTACAACCTATCTCTTATAATTGGGGTTTTTAGTAGTGGAATAACAGAATGGAGATGAAGTTGCATCAGATACTTGTTTTGTGCAAAACTTGGTCTGTAGTACTTATAAATAAAGGTGCAAGAGCAAATAGTCTAGATGTCAGGTAAGATGACATCTATATAAGCTCTCCGCTGAGTTCTGAGTAATCTTTTGTTAGTTCCTCCAATAACTCAGTCTAATCAAATACAGGAATGTAAGTGATATCATGTAATAGGTTTTTGGAATCAATAAATATGCCATGGTTTTGAATTACTAGCAGTGTAGATGTGGCTGATAAGCTCAGTTGTTGGAAAACTGATCTCATAAAAGTGAAAAGTGAGATCTTTAAAAAAAAAAATCAGACGAAAGCCATCCAAGTTCTACTTTGCACAAATTTGGACAAATAATTAATGATATGATAGAAAGAAATATGCAAGTTGAGTAGTGATACCTTTCAGGATCCAGGTTATTAACTATGGATAAACAAGACTTGTGGGTTAAAAAAATGAGATACCAGTTTTTGCAATCTTAAGAATATCTTCAAAAAAATGTCTTGGTGTCAGTATTTAAATTAGAAACTTAGATGTGACTGTGACAAAGGTCTATACTGGTTGCTTCCTAAAACTTGAATACAGGCAAAGCTTTGGGATAGGAATCCTCCATAAAACTGGCATGATCAGTTTAGCAGTAGAGGTAAGTAACAGATGTTTCCTCAAAGTATCCTTTTCTTTGTTTATCTGGCTTGAAAGTGTACCTTAGTTTGTGACTGCCAAACATCTAAAATTAATGTAGTTAGTTAATTAATTAATTGTGAAGTTTATGCATGGTATGCTAAGCTTGTGCATAACCACTGGTACATAAATTCCATGTGGAAAGCATCTCTGCGTAGGAAAAAGTTTTCTGATGCTGAACAGTAAAGACTGCTAGTGTGTGCTACTAATCTTCCTTGACTGAGGTTCTTCACAGTAAATGTTCAGCATCCCGTTCCTTCCTGGGTGTTGGTTGAACTGTGGGGTTTTTGCCCCAGTGTTTGCTAATGAGTTTCAGACTTCTTGTTGGACTTTGGTGGTGTGGGAGATCTTGTTCAATTTGCATGGCCAAAGTGTAGAATTTCCATATATAATATATCCAACATATTTCTGATGGTATATGGGTTTATTGAATAAGTTTTGTAGTAGCTGGTCTTACGTGGTATTTTTTGGAATTGGGATCTATTTGTCTCAGACCCATTTATTCAATGGGTGCTGATATTTCTGTGTTGGTGACATGATGTGTACCAGTGCACAATGTGGAGGCTGACTGAGAGGGGAGCTGTTGGGAGCTGTTGCTGAGTAAATTGTCAGTGCATTTGTTATGGAGAATGGATAACGGTTTGATGCTTCCTCCCCCATGGTATATATATTAATGGAAAATCTATGGATAGTAGCATTTGTGGTGCTGAGGCATTTAATGAAGATAATATATTTTGTAACTTTGACTGTTTTGGTTCAGTACTCATCATTTATTTATATGCTGGTACCATCCATATTTAGTGCTGTATAAATTAATAACACTATATTTAGTAGATATTAACTATAATCATCGCGTTATTTAATTTGGGTCTAAGAAGTACTTGCCAGACTAACGTGTAGTCATGTAGTTGGGCAGATGTACAAAAATGTCATTAACTTGTTTTGATTTGTGGACAGTGATGTATGTGGCAATGTCTGTGAATTCTCCTGCTTTTCTTACACCACAGCTACCTCATTTGCCAAATATGGCTATGATCCTTTGTCCATGTTAATTGAGAATGGCATCCTTATTCATCATGTGCAGGGTTTTTTTCAGCCATTAAAATGCTGTCCAGAGACTACTCAACTGAGGAAAACTACACAATAATACAGAGTGCTTGTTTATCTGTTGTTGTAAGCCTTCTATTTTATCCCATTGTAATGAATGGGAAAAGGAACTCGCATGTGAATGCAATGCTGTTGCTAAAGAGCACAAATTCCTTTTGGAACATCAGCATTAATAATTGGACTGGGACTTGCCTGAAATATTTTCATCAGCAATGTCTCTGTTCAGTGTTTCTTCTTTTCTTTGACCTTCTGAAAAATAAGTGAAAAATGCATTAAGATAATTTATATTAGTTGTCAAAAACTGTGTTTATTTCTTTGATAATAGAGGTTTCCATTCCTTGATTAAATTTATGTTTATATTTGACATTTTCCAGGGATACATAAATTTGTATGACAGTTAAAGTCTACATACTCCCAGTACCTAGTGCCAGGTTGAGTTGAATTTGGACACATCACATAAATAAAAGTGGTTTTATGTTTCACCTTCATCTGGTGGGTGAGCACTCCACCTTTTCTTGTGAAACATAATCGGTTTTGACATGGCAAAATTAGATCCTGGCTATTTATTATCTGCTGAAATCAAAAACCATAACTGGGAAAGCATGTGGTAAGTCCATTGGAACAGCTTGCATGCAGAAAAGAAAAGAGGAGGCATTCCAATTTTACAAGCTCAAGGTGATTTTCTCTAACACCTAAACCGTTTTAATTAATTACCCTGAAAGATTGAGTAAATTATTATTTGAATACTTTATGGCATTACATGTTAACATT
This sequence comes from Lepidothrix coronata, assembly GCF_001604755.1. Classification (NCBI taxonomy): domain Eukaryota; kingdom Metazoa; phylum Chordata; class Aves; order Passeriformes; family Pipridae; genus Lepidothrix; species Lepidothrix coronata. The sequence continues at coordinate 1,178,117 of NW_016690412.1, read as the reverse complement.
TCAAGGACAAAGTGCTGTACTTAGCTTTTCAACAATGCTTCATCTGTCAGAATATATCTTCTGAATTTATGTAGTATACTGCAGAGTAAAGGGGAGTCAGAACTTGAGTACTGTGAATTATTACGAGGAACTTGAGTCAAACGTGATCTACTGAAATGGAAACCCTAGCATTTATGGAGACCTGTTAGGGACCTACCAATTAAGAAAACAACAGATCTTGCTTCTCAAGAATAAAGATTTTTAAAAATCTTTTCCATATATTGCTCTTTTGCTTTTTTTTCCCATGAAGGTATTAACTGAATGCTATTAAAATGTTGATTGTTATATGGGTATAGGCTTTGCTGCTAATGGCACGTCCATGGAGTACAGCCCTGCATTTCTGCAGGGTGAAATGCTGCTTCACTTGCCGTGCTCACACAATATGCAGAGCATCTCTGTTTTCTCTTCCTTTATGACTTTCAGTTTTGACACCTTAGCTTTGGGTAGAAGGCTTAGGACATGAAACAGGTACCTGCTTGGTGGACAAACCTACGTGTGTCGTATAACCTTTTTGAATCAGCGGAGTGTGTGAAATGTGATAGGTTGTTTAGATGGTGTTTGTAACCAAAACGTCAGCTGTATTCTACCTTTACTGGAGCTGCATACAACCTTTTAGCAACTTCAGCCTAGCATCAGTAGATTAGATTAAATCCCCATTTACTGCATTATATTAATATTTTCAATGGCACACTAATCCAAGAAATAAATGTGTCAGTTTCTATGGCTACCCTGTAATGGGCACAGCTATAAGACAGTGCCTTAAGGCCACATGAAAGACTTAATGTACAGATTGAATAGAAGCACATTATTTATTACTAAGCTATCAAGATAAGAAAATTTAGCGATCTCATTTTTTAGATTTGCTCATTTGACCTGGGCCAATTTTCTTGGATGATAATATTGAGTATTTAAAACGACAATATTTTTTTCAGTTTTAAGGATAAAGTGATTCACACTAATTTCTTTCAGAACAGTTTTGTGCAATGAATGATTTTTGTACTCCTGTGGTACTTATTGATAGTTCTTTGCATTTTGTGTGGCTTCAAAATTAGGTAAGATTTTATCAGCCTTTGAATGAATACACTGGAATTCAAGTGTACTGCTATAGAAAGTGAGAGAGATGCTCCTTTCTTCCTCCTCTCACATCTTCCCTCCAAATCCCTGTTGAGGCATTCTGAGCTGTAAATAACTTAGCCTAAAGTAAGATGTGGTGACCAGTATGAGTTTGAGGGCTGCCCCTGACTCTGGAGAGTCTTTGGTTGTTCAGGGATGGAGCTCATTGGCCTTGTTGGTGGAAGACTGGAACAACAACGCGCCATTATAATTTCTTACTTGGGGACGCACACATGCAGTTTAGCTCTTTGAAGTGTTTGATACAAATCTCTCCACCCTCTGTCTGGGATGACTTTAATACATTGCTCATAGGCTAAGAAAACGAGCTACCTTTGATGTACATTAATCCCCACCACAGTTTGGGTTCCAGCACCAGTGATGGTGTTTGCAAGTGAAGAGAAGGTGTAGTCCAGGGCATTTCTGTGTTCATTCATAACGGAAGGATCACTGTTCTTAGAGATAGATTACAGGAGTAAAACACTTAGGAGACCTGTTTGGCTGCAAGCTAACATAAAATGACTGGAGGGCCAGTTATTAGAGAAGGTCTGGGGTCGAACTCTCAAATACAGTTCAAATACTAGCAGATGAGAGATGAGAGCAGTGGGAGAAATGAGGCAGCATACTGTGAGAACAGTTTTCTTCTCACAGTGTTTCTCCTCTAGCAATACTTCGGGAAGTGATGATTGTATCAACTTGAATGCAGACTACTGAGTCACCAAATAATGTAACTTTACTAAAAAAATTGTTTCTTAAATATGATTTGAGGAATCTGCAGTTTATTTTTCTTTCCTGTGCAGAATCTGTGGTTGTCACATCATTTGCAAAAGGGTTGTTGAAAGACAAAATTGTTCTTATAAAATAATCCTTTACACTTCCTAAGAGAACTACTAATAACACTTTTAGACTGTGACACTTGCCAAGAGCTGACATTTTCAGAATTTCAAATGTCAATAAAACTGCATAAAACCTTGTAAGGAGGCTGAGCGAAGACAAGAGAGACTTAGCAGAACATATTAGTGGTTTTAACGCGCGTCTGCTTAAGCCTTAAAATTTATGTTCTGAAAAAGCCCATTTCCAGTAAGTCAAAATAACCTTCATGACAAGTTTTATCAACATAAATGCTAAAGGTGAGTGACAGATATGTATAGTATATAGCTTGTATGAAATGTAAACATAAAATTTTAACCCATTACAAAAAAATAATGTGTTAGTGAAGTAATATAGACCTAGAAAAGCAGAAGGTAACATTTTTGTCACCTCATAATGACTAGCATTTACATGTTTCTTGGTGCATGTTTGCCATTACAAACACTACATTTGCTCTTAAGTAAGATTGTCCATTCAGACACACCTAACATAACTAAGAAATGGTTATTACACAGTCTCACTTGAGGTTAGAGTAGCTGATAGGAAAATATCTGGAACTATTTACAGTGTAAATGTTATAGGAAAGAGGAGACTTCTGGGCCTGTACGTGTTGAGCAAAAAGTCTAGTAGTGTAGGTACTTTGTGTTATAAAACATCCCCTGTACTGTGTGAGATGTAGTGTTTCCTAACACTAAATTAGCTAGAGACAAATATTTTGTCCCTCCCATGTAGCACCTTTATGCAATGTATTCTGGTATATGGAAAGCCCCTGATGTGCTGAGCATGTCATTATGCAGGGGACAAAGGCCTATGCAGCAATGCAGATAAACTCCTGTAGTTTCTTAAACTTTGCTTCCTGTCTCAAGATGAAAAAAGATTTCATCAGCTGCCTATAAAAAACTAGTCTTTGCATGCAGTCGCAGTAAAGTGGTATTATCAGGACAGCCTTTCTGAAAGAGTTCAGGGTACAGGACAAGTCATATGGTCACAGCCATTCTGGCAGCACTTTTCACAGTTAGTTCAGGTGCTGTCTTGTACTTTCTAGTTTAACAGTGTTGGTAGGGGAATGAATGGCAAAGAAAACAATCCCAGTTTAAGACTTCTGTTTGAAAGAAATGGGATGTTGCTAGGAACAAAATTATTTTCCATGTGGACTAAGACATGTTATTGTGTTGATTGTATTCCATCAGATACTGTACGTAGCATTATTATAAGCAAATGAGACTTTCCAAGTCACAAGTGCTCTCTGTTTAAACAAGTAATTTTCTATGCGAAGGTTAAACACTGAGAGATTTTTCTGGTTCGAGTCATGCTCATGACTTTGGAAAGTCACCAAGCAAGTATGCTTAAAAAAGAAAATGTGAATGGAAAATTCTGAAGCATTTTGCCCTTTTAGTTCCTAAGAGTGAGCTATCGTTTCTCTCCAGTGTGGTCATTAATAATGACAGATGTATGTGGTGCAGAGTTCACCTACATTATTGTCAGTAACAGGGATAGAGAGAGAATATTTATTATAGCAGAAGGAGGGAGGGGAAAGACATGATGTTGAACCAGAAGACAAGAGCAGAGTTCAGTGTTTTTTGTTTGGATGGGGAAGAGAGTTAGCAGAGAGCATGCGCTAAGGTTTCTGAGAGTCTGACACAGCTCTCATTGAAATCGGTTGAATTACTGCTACAGGCTGCTGTGAGAGATGGATTGATTGTATCTTTAATATATTGTGCTTTACAGTACTTCAGTAATGCAGATTTATTTCACCTCAGCAACAGCCGTTATTGGTTTGGGTTTGCAAACAAGCATGGTAATAATCTCATTTATTTATTTTTGGTGAACTGATCAAACATTAAATCATGATCATGAAATGATAAAAAGACACTCCCAGCTTGAAACCTATTCATTTAGAAAATATAAGCAAGTATAGATTTAGGCTGTGCACCTGTTTTGTAGCAGAACTTGCAAGTTTTTCTGATTGTTACTACATTGTCCTTTGCAAGTTTTTCTGATTGTTACTACATTGTCCTTTAAAGAAAAAAAAAAAAAAAACAAAGCAAAACCCCAACCTTTTTCTCTTTTGTTTTGCTGTGTGAAGAATGAACATGGTATCCCTCCAGACTAGTGGAGAGACTGATGAGCTGAAACTGTATGGACATGACTGAAGATTGCGTACCTGTTGGTCCACATTTCATGTTACCTGTCTTGGGTCATTTAGCTGTGTCTTCAAGAATACTCCGAAATCAAGGAAGAGAGGTTGCATCTCCAAAATGGCCATTTAAATATTAGGAGCTTGAATCAGTGACTGAGCTTGAAAGAATTCAGGCCTGCATGTTGTCATACAGTTTAAAAATGCATTTGAGGAGATGGGCAATAAGTCTAAAAGTTCATTTGGTAGTGAATGGTGTCTGGATAGAAAGTTTGGGAATATGAAAACATGGTGTAATTTATTTATCACCTGAAAAATTATGTTCTACTTAAATTATTCACAGATGAACTTAATGTATCATGAAAAACAAATAGATGAAACTGGGATATCTCACTTTTTGCACAAGATTGAACCGTCATATCTCTGCTCCTCACCCTCGAAGTGATTTGTAAATTTCCCACTTTAAATAGGGCCTTCAACTAGTCACTATGTCACAGACTTTTGTTATAGTAAGTAGCAATATTAAGTTACATTAGGTACAGTATTTTTTTATCTACTGACATAGATTTTCGGACTCATGAAGAAAAAAAAAGCATTTCTAGGAGCCATTTGCATGACAGCAGCTGTAGCTCAACATAAGAAAGTTGGAAGAGATCTGCAGGGATCATGGAAATCCAGCTCCTGGCCCTGCACAGGACAGCCCCAAGAATCACACCACATGCCTCAAAACATTGTCCAAATGCTTCTTGAACTCTTCAGGCTTGGTGATGTGACCACTTCCCTGGGGAGCCTGTTCCAGTGCCCAACCACCCTCTGAATGAAGTACCTTTTCTTGATATCCAGCCTAAACCTCCCCTTGAGTCCTGTCACTGGTCACTGCAGAGAAGAGATCAATGCCTGCTTCTCCTGTTCCCTTCACAAGGAAGTTGCAGACAGCTATAAGGTCTCCCCTCAGTCTTCTCCAGGCCAAACAAGCCAATTGACCTCAGCTGCTCCTTATACAGCTTCCTCTCAAGGCCCTTCACCATCTGCGTTGCACTCCTTTGGACGTTGTCTAATAGCTTTACATCCTTCTTACATTGTGGCACCCAAAACTGCACACACGACTCGAGGTGAGAGCACAGTAGAGGGAGACAACCACCTCCCTCAACCAGCAGGCAATGTTGTGCTTAAAGCATCCCAGGACATTGGTTGGCCCTCTCCTTAAAAGACTTGGAGGCAGGACTTGAAGGGATACTAAATAAGTTTACAGATGATACAAAATTGGGAGGAGCCCTTGACTCCCTCAAAGGCAGGGAGGCCCTGCAGAGAGACCTTGACAAATTAGAGGATTGGGCAATCACCAACCATATGAAGTTCAACAAGGGGAAGTGCTGGATTCTGCACCTGGGATGGGGCAACCCTGGATGTTCAGACATACTGGGGAATGAGATGGTCGAGAGCAGTGCTGTGGAGAGGGACCTGGGGCTCCTAGTCAATGGCAAGTTGAATGAGACAGCAGTGCCCTGGCAGCCAGGAGGGCCAACTATTAAAACTGTAACTTTTCAACCTTTTAAAACAGGAGTCTGAGACCTGTTTGAGACTTTTTTGTTTTCGCTTTCTCTAGGAAAATAACTTATATCCTAGTGATCCTTTCCAATGTCAGACTGTCAGTTGAGGTGAATGCTGTGTGGCAGCTCTCATTAATACAAGTACTTCACTCTGAGTATTTTTGCAAACTGTAGTAATACATAATTTCTGACAAAATGAATGAGTTTTGAATTTTCTAGTGACTATTTAACAGGGAATAACACAAAAAAAGAAAATTAAATAGTTATAGTGCTTCATTCTTTATTAATGGCAATGTAAACAACATTGTAATAGAAAACAACATTCAGAACAAATACTAGAAAGGGGCTGCATGGAAAAAATAAGTAGGTCTGTTATGTAAGATCTCTGAAAAAAACTTTTGGGCAATCATGAAATATTGCTTATACTTCACAGCATTTGAAAGAACTGCGAGTGGTTCTAGAAATGGAAAAAGAACAAAGAAACAAAGATCTGTATGTCAAAGATTGAATTGTACTCTGGTATGTAAGGAAGCACTAAGAGTAGATCTTGCCTGTAGTACAGATGACAATAGTGGGAGGTTTTGAGTTCTGCAAGGTAGATAGTTGAACACATCCTAAAACCTACCACTGACACTGCTGTGGACCTTGTCCTTGCAAATAGCCTTACTAAAACAAGGCTGGCAAGTGTGTGACTGGCAGGCGGATTTGTCTTTTCATACCTAACAGGGCCCCCATCAGGTCTGGGTAGTAAATGTGAATCTGTTTCTCTCCTATCTGATAGCTATCTGATAAATGGCTCGAGAAAGGACTTCTGCATTCACTTCTGAACTTAATGCTTTATCAGCTCTATCTTCAGGTATCAGAGCAGCAATGGATCTTTGTCTCCTTTTGTATCTTTCAGCTTGTGTTCAATGTGTAGTTGGGCCCACTGCTTTTCATTTATCTCAGTCATGTTTTACAATTTGAAATGTTTGCTTTTCTCTGCTGCTGCTTGACAATCAAAAGGTTATTTTCTAAGCTGAGTGAATAATGAAATACTGAGTTGAGAATTATGGTGGTGATCTGAGCAAAGTTAGCAGAAGATCTACAGTCATTACAGAATCAGCTTTGATATACTGAGTTTTGTAATTTACATAGTTCTGATAATTCTGGAAACACATGAATCATAATTTCTTTTATTTTTAGAAAAAAATCTAGTGTAGAGATAAATTATCTTCTTTATATTAAAGAGGCAGTACAGAGGCCAAGTAATTCTTCATGTCCATAAAGTGTGTACATGTGCTCATATTTTCCTGAACTAGAGACGTTGTTTTCTTTAATTGCTGAGTGAAAACCTGCTCTAAGCTGCCTTGTCAAATTGTACCAACTTTGCTGCTAGTTCTAAAAGACTATCATCACAGCATTTTGCCAAGAGTAGGCATAGTAGGCATAGGGCAGGTCCAAACGAGTATGCATATCTTGTCTTCAGGAACTCACAGATCAGAATAGATACAGAAGAGGATGAAAGAGTTATTTGACCTTTTTATGTTTCCTTAGTTAAATTTATGGACTGACATACATTTATACAGCATTCAATAGGAAGCTTCTCCATAGTAATTTAATATATAGAAACACGTATAAACTGTAACCAAACATTGTGTTACATTATGTCTACAAGGGAAAGGTAGTGAGTTCCAATTCTGCTGGAGTCACCTTCTATTAGGGTTTCTTTCTATCCTTATTCTGTATGTCAGATGGATCGCTACATTTAATTAAGCAGTAACAATTGAGGTGCAGATTATTTCCTGGGGATTAATGACCAGCTGGACAGAGTTGATAGCCCAAGGTATTGGATAGATTATGCTGCACAGCCTCATGGATTAAGTATGAGCCCTATATTGTAGATGTAGTCACTTTGAATAGTGTAGGAGAAAGCATTGCATTGAAGATAAAGTCTATATTTTTATCTTTTGTTCTTTCAACACCAAGTAGATCAGCACATATCCAGTTCTTGATCATCCCTTTTTCCTGAAATAACCTGTGTTTAAGATGACTCTTTGTTCAGGAAGACAGACCACTGCTTGTTTTAGTTTCACATTGTCCTGTTGTGGCTAGAATGGACTAAGGAAGTGACACGAGATATTCCATCCTTTCTCAAAACATCATTCAAGCTTTTTGGTGCAAAAGTTATTTTCCAAGTTTATTCCAGTTTGCGGGTGGATTATGAATAATTTTGTCGTTGTCTTGCACTACGTAATGATTTTAATGTGTTTTGTAGACTTTTATTTCAAAAGTCTTCTTCCTGCACATTTTGACGTCTGTTTTTCATAAAAATTTTGCATCTTGACTAAAAGTATTACACATCTAGATGCCTTTTACTGGCCACCAGTGTCTGATGGTCAAAATTATACTGAGTTCTTCCATTTTTGTTCATGTTTTTACTTTACTTGGAGTTTGGGAGAGGCATAACTCTGAGAGGCAATGGCAAAATCACTACAAGCTGTTTTAAGCCTGCACATACTAAGCAAGAGCATATCTAAGGAGTGCCCAAGGACCTGGTTTATACTCTAGGGAGCTATTGGAAGATCCACTTCCCACTTATCAGTATATTTCCCTACAGGATCATTTTTGTGAGCTGGGAGTTGGTCACTCAGCTGTCTTTTCATCTTGAAGTCAGGACACTTTTGAGGGCTTGCACTAAGATGCACACTGGAGCACACCTTCTTTTGTATTGTGTTGCATACAGCCAGAATTGGCCTTCTCCTGCTTGCAGTTGAGTTTACCCCAGATCTGAGTTTCTTCTGGACTGTTAGTTTTCCATGATGGGCTCATCCGTCATCACTTGTCCTGAACCATACTTTCTTGTTTATGTCCATAGCTGGTTATTTTATTGTATTTCTTGTTGCTGTAGAGAGCTAGTTGAAGTCTAAGGGTCATACATAACATAATACAGGTAATTTTGTGTCTGCTTTCTTGGTGTAATTAACAGAAATGGGGGATGTAATAAAATGTCAGAATGTTAATAAATACAATTGTTCTGTTAATGCTTCCCTCTCATTCCTTTCATATTGCAGGTGTACTGTCACCATATCTAGGCTCAAAATGCAATATGTAAGAGAAGCACATCAGTCGCTGTCTGTAAATTAATGATTTTATTCACTCATTCCTTGATAGAAAATGAAAAATTAATAATGTCCTAAATATGCCATGAAATATTCAGAGCATTTTTTCTAACTTGAAAAAAGGAATGTAGTGTGTAGTAGTTCTTGAGAACTTGTGTCTGTCCTGACCTTATTTATGTTGTGGTTGCAATGGCATAAAGGTCTTAGATGGTCCAAGCTGGGATCAGCTGTGATTCTGGCTCTTCCTCTTGTAGGATTCCTGGGATATTTCACATCCAGGGAACTCTGGAGACACTGCTGTGGCCAGGACTCTTGTGTTGTCCCTCCCTCTTCATCCTACTGCCAACCCCATTGCTCAGCTCATTGCCAACCCCATGGAACAGGCGGTGCCTTGTGGCTCATGAGTCTTGGTCTCTGAGCACCCAAGTGCAGTTAAGACTACCCATTCTCAGGGCATAAGGCTGTTTGTCTTTTATTGTGCTTTCTGTAAAAAAGCACACTTGAGCCTATGCTTCATCTGAGTAATTGGCTGCAAAGTGCAGGTTTCTAAATTGTGAAAACGCGAGATCCTCCATCTTGCCAAGCAGTAGGGATTGAATTGCAGACTGCCAGAGCTGAAAACAAAATACTACTTGAGTGAGTCAGCCAGGATCTGATACCACATACAAACCAATGTTCAGAAAAAATTTCATTAAAGAAAACATCTTAAAAAAGAAAGGAAAAGGCTTTATGTGGAAGTTGCCTTAATGGTTTTCCCCTGTGCTGTTTTTCTTTCCCATACAGTGTTTTGCAAACCATTAATTTTTATTTTTTTTCTTAAATACATGGTAATTTCATTAACTGAAGTCTTAATTTTAGTATGCTAAGTGCATACCTGTTGGGAAAAAAAGAATTTTTAATATAAAAATATTTCTGTTTTCTCTATTAAGTAAACATTGGAGATTCCATTATTTATTTAATATAGCAATAATTCAAATAAATACATGAAGCAACTGAGCACATTATTTCTCTGGACAGAAATGGGAGGCAACTTGCTGTTCAGAGAATCTGAAGTAGGCTCATTCAGGCATTAAGAGACCTTATGTAATCATATTTCATTTTATGTGTGAATTGGTGCAATTTGGATTTTCTTTGTAATTTATACCATACATTTCAGCATCTGAAACACATCAGACAAATATCAGATGGATGTATTGCCTAATTAAAACATTTCTCTGTCAGAACATTTGAATATTCACAAATGTTTTAATTTAACAATGAATAAATTAAACATAGCATTCTGAAAAGTAAGGTCCAAAGGAATGAAAACTCCTATTTGTAAAATCTGTGAAAGAAAAGAGCTGAGGAATGGAAGTGTGTGCCTGAGTGGCATGGCAGTTCAGATGAGGATGTGAAGGTGTGATGAAAAAAAGAGTGAGAGAGTTAAGTTGTATTAGCATCTCCAGATCTGCACATGTCTAATGGGCAAAAGTATCTGGAAGGACCAGATTTTCTGGCTACAAAAAATGACCCACTAGCAAAGCAGAGGAAGAAATCTAATAATGGGGAAGAAATAAAACTAAGATAGGGACTTGGTGTACTGGAAATAAAGGAGAGAGAATTGCACAGTCAAAAGATAGCTCCTCTGCAGCAATTTTTTGATATACTATCTCCAGAAAGCAAGACAGAGATAATAGAGGGGCTAGGAGCCAGAAACAGCTAGAAATTGCAGAAGATAGGAAGCTGTAAACGGCAGACTGGTACATGATCTGCACCAGCATCTGAGAAAAGCATGACATGCAGTTGGATGTTCCTTCTTGAAAAGAATCAATGCATTGGGCACCAGAGGGGCTAAAAGCCATCCACAGACTAGGGCTCATTTTGGGACAGGTAATGGTGTCATCCGCCATATATCCATGTCAAGGTCTAGGTGAAAAACTCAGAGAAGAAGGCAGCATTTCAGCAGAGCAGCAGTATTGACTGGGTGATCACAGATTGAGTCAAATTTAATTGAGATCAGAAAAAGAAGACTTTTTTTTTTTTTTAGGAAACTTTGAAAAACACAGCAAACCAATGAAATTTTGCTGCGGAATGAGATTAAACCGCCTATATTTGTGTAAACCTAGCCTTAGGTGTACACAAGTGCATACACCAAATGTACATTTCTGTACGCTTATTTTCAAGTCTGTACACTTATTTTCAAGTCTTATTCCTGAATTTAATTTTTCCAGTTTGGGATGGGAAGATCGATATGGGATGGGAAGAAAAGAAATCAACCCATGGTTAGAGAACAGTTACAGCCAGGACCAATAAGGAAAATCCAGAGAAGCAGAAAACCAAACAGTATATTGAGCTGTTATAAGCTGTAAATTGAATTGCTTGGCTTTTTTTCTAAACTAAGAAAAATACTGTGTTCCTACAAGTAAGGATGTACTTGAATAAAAGAAATATGTGTGGACAGGAATTCTCACTTCCCTCTTTGATAGGAAGAGGAAAGTCTTTTGTAATGTCTTTAAAAGACATCTCGGAATAAAGACGTGTTTTGAAGAATTAAATGTAAGAGAAACTGGAAAATTTTTGCAGTCAAAGGTGCAGAAATTGAACTTTATTTCCAAAGCAGCAGTAAAAAAAAATTTTTTACCTTCTGAGGGACTCTGGACTCAAGTGAGGAATCACAGAATCATAGAATATCCTGCATTGGAAGGGACCCCCAAGGATCATTGAAGTCCAACTCCTGTCCCTTCACAGGACAGCCCCAAGAATCACACCACGTGGCTGAGAGCTTTGTCCAAACACTTCTTTGAACTCTGTCAGGCTTGATGTTGTGACCACTTCCCTGGGGAAAGTATTCCAGCATCCAACCACCCTCTGGGTGTAGAACCTCTTTCTAATATCCAACTTAAACCACTCCTGACACAACTTCGGACCATTCTTTGGGTCCTGTCATTGGTCACCAGAGTGAAGAGATCGGTGTCTGCCCCTCCTCTTACCCTCACTAGGAAGTTGTAGACAGCTTTAAGGTCTCCCCTCAGTCTTCTCTTCTCCAGGCCGAACAAGCCAAGCTCCTCGTATGGCTTTGCTCCCAACCTGTCCCTCACCAGCTCAAGAAGAGCATTGATACTAGGCAGAGAAGCAGTAAGGATTAAAGTCTTACTAGGGAGGTGAGAATGGCATGTTAGACTTTGCAAATGATATGAACAGTCAAGGTTTTTCAACTTTATAAATAAAAACAGAACAAGGAAAGAAGTATAGCAGCTGTGTAGTACAGGTAGGTAGAGACTACAAACTGTTCATAAGCATCTCAACACTTGAACTGAACATGTTATATTCCTTCCAGAAAAATGATGTTTAGTAGTTGGGAAGAGGAGTATGGATACAGAAATGACAGACACTGCTGTCCAAAATAATCTTAAGAGACATAAAGGTACTACAGTCAACGCAATGGGATTCCAAAAGGACTGGTGAAAGAAATCAGGACCTGTTGGATTGGTTTTGAGATCTAATTTAATGTTTTCTTATTGCATGCTACGATTACTCATACAATAAGATTGCCTTAATTTTCTGATAACCAGAAATGGAGAGGCAGCATTGCTGCAAAAAGTCGCAGCATATCAAGAAAAGGTGTGTGGCCCTGATGGTGTGGAGTGCTACAGAAGGATGGGTGCTTGGAGTCACATCCACCCAGCTGCACAGCAGAGCTGGCTGCTGTGAACAGGGAGGGGAGTGTGCCAGCTACCGAAGAGGGGAGTGACTGAAATAATAAGAACTTCCAAGAGGAGCCATGACAATAACGACAGCAAATGTCCACAGATTTTTCTGGGGGGAGATTTCTGGTAGAGATGGGTAAAGTGCTGTGTCTTATCACCTGTATTCAAGGGAGATAAATTCAGAATGAAACAGGTATAAAGAAGGTCTCTTAGGATGATCATGGGAAGGAACAGCCTATGGTAAAAGGAACAAACTGTCTGTTTTTATGTCATCCGCTGTCTCTAAAAAGGGTACTTTGATCCAGTCCCTGATAGCAGGGGACATATCATGGTATTCCCAAGCAAGGCACTGTAGCCTGCACAGAAGGTGGCTGAGGTGCTACCATGTCTAGACTGAGCCTGACACTCGAGCTCGTGGGGCACGCAGGTCAGTTTGTTTACACTGCTAAAAAAGAAGGACGAGAGAGGAGATTATTTCTCTTAGAACTATCTGAGGGCGAAAAACTCTAGAGAGGGAAAAGAGCAATTTGAGTTACAGGACAATGTTGGTGTAAGGGTAAATGGTTATTAACTGCTTGTGTCTAAATTTCCAGTCATTAGAACAAGGACCTTCCAGTATGCCTGACCAGCAGGAGTAATGGTGAGCAAATGGGGTAGGCCTTGACAGCTGAAACTGAGGACATTTGCTTCTGTGCCTCTGTGTTTTCTGAAGTTTTGCTGTACCTGCTGTTCCTTTCTGCAAGCAGTGAACTAGTTAAATTGCTGAGTAACTCTAGAAACAGTGCAAACAAGCAGCAGCTGCACTATTGTTTCCAAATAAATGTATATTTAAATGACCTGGTGAAGGATGAGATTGAAGTGATAAAGCAGCTGGATGGTAAACATGTACAATAGAAAGTGTTACTGTAGACTGTGTCATTTTTTCCATACCAAAAGTGTTCTTAATAAGTATTAAAACTAATCAATGACACATGTCTAAAACTGATCTGATACATTTTATCCCCATGATGAGGACCTCAGGAATGCAGACATAGATTTTAAACTAAGGTAGCTTGCCAGCACATGGATTGAATGATCATGACCATTTCATGGAGGGATAATTAGCTTTCTATTCTCTTCTGTTTTTAGCTGTTTCTGTTATTTTAAATGGATGTCCTCACCCTTATGTTCACAGTGAAACTGTTTCCTTGTCTCCAACATCATCAATGCACAAAGTGCTGAGTGAAAACCTTCACAGACGTTTTTTGATTTCTACAATGCAGTGGTCAGTGGTAGTGGTCCTCCTAGGAAGTGTCTTTCCCTTCTTTCTCTTTATCACTCTGAACAGCAGAATGAAGTACATGAAATCGTGATTTCTAAGAATAGTCCATCACTTTTCTTGATAGGTGAACTTAAAGAAAAAGCATGTATGATGGCAGCAAGTAGTTTTATTAGAAGGGAAAAAAGATGCATCCAACACAACCACGGTTGTAAGTTGTGTACAGGTTACAATGGTTTCTGAACGGGCAGATTTTAATTTCTTTGAGTTACTCTGGCTGCATTGCATAGGCTTCCCAGCATAAAAAATACACTATCGTTTTTTCCTGACTCATGTCCCGAGTTAGTCAGATAGATTTATTCTCACAATTACATGTTTTCTCTGTATATTTTAGGTTGCTCTGATTTCTATAGGTCTTTAAAAGGAATTGGTTATTTTTTCTTAATTATGAAAATGTTATTGCAGTAAATACAATTTAATTAAAAAAGGAATTTCTGCCAAAGCGTTTAAATAAATACAGTATTCTTTTACAAGTATGAAAGGAGTTACTATTTGCTGTTTCATTTCCTCACTAATATGCTGGCATGTTTGGTTTGAACCTGAGCTTGTGGAAGTTTATTCTTAACCAAAGCAGTTCCTTTTTCATGTAAGTAGGTTAAATGTGAGTTGTAGAGCCCTAGGGCTCTTTTTGTTCAGTTTTAAAGCCCCCTTAAGTGGGCCTCTTTTAGAAACCTGGAATCATATGTTTGTAAGGTTGATCCAAATTACCATTAGAATAGCTCTTTTCAACTTCTTATTTATACAAAGAAACATAAAAAATGCACCAAATTGACAAGGTATTAAATCAAACTGAATAAAGACAGTTATATTTCTTTTTGCTCTACTTTTTATTTTTTATGGAAACTCTCAAATTGAAAAAATTGTCTGTAGAGTATGTTAAGGTGCCATGCAGTATAATAAATTGCTATTACTGTCAAAAAGGTACATGATAAAGTGCATTTGCACAAAAGACACATATTAATGTCAATCATTTTTGTGTGATTTATATACTAACTGCAGTGTTTTAAGAAGATCAATATTCTTTGTTTTGACAACATTTCAGAGACTTGTACTTTCCTGACAGTATTAATCTTTCTACCACAGTATGGTAGAAAAATTTTAGTAATTAGTGAACAGTCGGGCAGTTTGGTGAAAAGATACAGAGTAAAAGTACATTTGAGTATTACCAGGTAAAAAGCTTAATGCATTTTTGAGTAAGATGAACGTGGTAATTCTAAGTTTTAGCGGAATATAATGGTATGTAATTAGTACAAAGTTTCTAAAGCAGTGATATTTTCCCATCACCTAAAATGCATTTTCTGTGTATGTATAATAATTACTTGCATTGCAATAATGTTAAAGTGTCCCCTAATATATAAAATAGAATTAAAATAGTTTGACATGTCATTTTTTGATCTGCTTCTCAGAAGGCATCAGAAATACTTTAATGTTTTTCTTCAATTTCTCTTTCTAGTCCTCTTTTTTTAAGTGGTAGAGTGGCTAAGCAAAAAAATATGCTCTTTTTAATCTCTTCTTGTAAAGAATTGTTAGCTTTCCCCTCTACTTAAAAAAACCCCATCTCTCATTCTTACTTGTTTAAGAAGTTCCACAGCTCCTGGACAGCTCAGCTTTCAGAAAGTTGCCTCCACATAAGAAGTCCTGAAGGTACTTTTGTAGTCCTTCTGAGGAGGTATTGAAGAGTTACACTTTTACTACATTCTGATTTTACTATTCCTTACCTGGTACCATCTATAACGCTGCTGATGCTTTTGAGAAAGCATGCAGGATCACCCTTGAGGAGAAAAGGCAACGCAGAAAGAATCGTGCCCTGCAGAATATACCACCTAAGGAGTCTTTCTGCTGTGCCTTTTGCAACCAGACATGCCTATCTCATATTGACCTTTTCAGCCACCAACGTGCTTGCAACAAACGTGGGTAGACCCCTTCCCAAATCTTTGTTCACGAAACCCAGCCATGATTCCTTACCTGGTTCAGCTTACCTGCTTACCTGGTTCAGTTGTCTTTTACATCCTATACTTCTAGTTTCTGCAGTATGTGTACCACTAAGGTGTTAACTTGAAAAATTGGTAACAGATCAGTAATTTTCAAGGCTTGTCATGACTTTTAGTCCTACTCTATTTTAAAAATAACTGAGACACCATTTGGTAAGCATCTCCAGTACTACAGTTATTTCCTTAGGTAGCTGCTGTCCAATGATTTGGTGTTCATGATAACAGCTGTAACAGCTTTGCAAAGGCAAGGTCTGTGATCTATATTGCATAACTTAACATTCACTTTCAGCATCCTAGATATTTTTTAAATTCTTAGTAAAAGTTTAATACTAAAAATATTTTTAGCGATAAAACTCATCGTAAACTATAGTAAAGAGTATAGAGTTAATTACAGTGAACGATTATGCGTTTGTCCCTCACACATTTCCTCTTATTAGAAATACTTGCTAAGTCGATTTTAAAAATAGCAAAACGTACATACACAAGCTTTCATCACAGCTCTGATGGCTACGCTCAGATGTCCTACCCTAGGCGTCCTGGTGCCTGAAGGACAGGCTAACTCTCTTGTAGTTTGCAGTTTTATAGCTGTACATTACCAGAGAAACTGACAGCTGGGTTTTCAGTCTTATCTTCAGCATCTGAGTTCACCACATTGAGGGCCCTGTGCTGTAAGAACTCAGCCCTAGGCTGGGTCAGAGTGGGTCTCACTGCCTCTGCTGCAGCAACTGAACCACAGTGTAGAATAGAAGGAGAGGCACCAGAGAGACCAAAGGGAGTCAGTGCATTTTGGGAAGAAATGGGCTCCTGTGTGCAGAACCTAAGGTCACACTCAACAGCAACTTGTGTATTTGATTAGTGATTTGTGAAAAAAACAGCCTACGATGGAAACTTCATACGTGGGAAATTCGCAGAGGGGAGTAACCATTCATAATGTATTAAATGTGAGGAAAGCATTGCTTTTTCAGCCCTGGGAACATAGCACAGCTTACGTGAAGCTGTGATGAGTGTTGTAGATTCCTGCAATGAGCCATTGTCTCAGGATGGGGAGAACAAAGGCAGCAAGAGTTTGTCTGTAGCATGATGCTGTGCAGGAATACTCAGGTTGTGCAATTTATACCTAGGCTGCTTGTTGTTGTGCCTAGAAGTCTGATCTCATTCTACACTATCATGTTGTTTTTTAAGTTTCATTTCTCAGTTTGGAGTCAGAAAAGTTGTAGGATAACCTGTTCGTAGTGAGTTATATAGTGCTCCATGGGATAGAATGAACTGGTGGTAGTAATTCAGACTTTCAAAATGATTGGGGAAAAAAGAAAACATAAATACTTGCAATTGTCTGCTAATGCCCTATATTAAATAATTGACTTATATGTTACAAAACTGCAAAAATATCATGAATCATTAAACAACTGCATGCCTTTATAATTTTTCTTAAAATTCTGCTCATCAGCTTTCATATGGCTGTGAACAAATGAAAGTTGATGAGGGTATTGCCTTGCTAAGTGTACTGGATAATATTCTTTTTAAACAGTTTATCTGATAAGCAAAAATTCACTACGTGGTAAAAGTCAATCACTGTAAATATATCTGGTTAAAATCTCTATCTTACATTTAGTTTATTTATTTAGCTAAAGAAGATTAAAGTTTAAGTTTTAAACATTTTTATAACTTCATTCATGGAAGGTTTTTATTCTCTCTGTTTTCATTCTGGCAGACAGAGCACTTCTTTACAGCACTTTCACAACCCTGCACCTTTTCATTTGTATGGCCAGGAAAAATGGTTAAATTAGCACTGAACTCTTTGGGAGAGGGTTTTCTTTTTAATTTGAGATTATTGTCCTATGTGTAGCAGTCATATTACTTAGATTTTCATACCAGTTATAGCTGGCAAATTATTTTTCAAGGTTATCTGCTTTCTTCTAGTACTGCTTATGCCCGCCTATTCAGTAATTCCAGAAAAGGCTGTGATTTTATTAGATTCTGTAAGAAAAGCTTCCTGATCTCATTAGGTTTGCTCGGAGCTAGAGAAGATCCCTGACTTTCTAGTTAGGCTTGTATCTTCTGTGCTTCTGAAGTTCTTCTATTTCAGTCCTTTGCAGGAAACAGGCATTAATTTTTTTTTTTCAAATTTTTTAAAATAAAGATATAACTACAGTGCCTTATTTTTACCTAGCTTGCAAGTTTTTGGCTCTTTTCCTTTCAGGCTGCTCCTGATTTTTTTTCTACATTAAAGCCAGTGGTGATGGTGAGCAAGTGATTCGTTAGGTCAACCTGACTGTGTTCAACGTTCAGTACCATCTAAAAGAATATTTTATGTTCAGGCTTCTTATGTGGGAAATAAAACAGTACTGGAAATTACCTGTAGGAATCATTGCACTACCACTGAACTGTAGCCACATTTGGTTTGATGTTGGTACTGTGTAATAATCTTACCTAAAGCCACAGATACAGTCATACGCATTTAAAGCTAATGGTTTGTAGTACCAAAACTGAAATTTGTCTGCAATAGTATGGACTGTTTGCTTTACTAAAATTATTCACATGAAGGAATCTGATTTAGCCCTTGGATTATAAGCTTTGTTAAGTCATACTTTGACAGTATCAGTTTAGCAGTGATGTTTGAGTGGTTTTTTATGTTGAGCAGAAAATCATACCGCAATGGTCTGGTGAATTTAGAAAAAATTATTCTGTATTTCTAAAATTATCAATGTGTCTTCAAGTGAAGATGAAATTCTTTTTCATATTCATGTAGATATCATATTCATATGAAAATTCATATGCATTCACATTGTTCAAGATTGACAAAACACATATGAGTCCAAGGATCTGCTGTAAGACTTGAAAACCAGCTTCCCGAGATAATATCAAGACTGTCTCCCTCATATGTGCAGTTTGCTTCATTTGCAGAAACACCAGTTAATACAATATTTGAAACCCGCTTGCCGAAGAAGAGGTTGTAAGATGGAGGCCACAAACAAATCACCTTCAGCTTTTAAAAGTTATTAACAACCAAACCAGCCAAGCCTTTGCCATTGGGGCAATCATCAATAAAGGATAATGCATTGAACACAAAAGAAGACTGTCACAATTTGAATCATTATTTCATGTAGCTCTGGCATTTTCCAGTTTCACAAATTATAAGGGCCTGATTAGTTTGTGTGATTTGAAAGTTAATGTTGGGAAAGGTAAATGTATTTAGATTGGTTTCTATTAATTGTTCATAGTAGACTTTTTTTTTTTTTAGAGTAAACTTTATCAGAAACTAGCTGCCTGAAGAGATATGCAGGCACAGAACAAATCAGTCATCAAAGACAAATGCCAGCCTGAAGCTGACCAGACCTGAGTCTCCATTATCAGGTTTAAAAGGGGCAGCAGACAACTGGAGAAAAAGTCCTTTGAAATGGAGCCCGAGTTCCGTCCGACCAGGACCACATTTAGATTTCCTGTGTTTTCTTAAGAGCTCCAATTTGACATAATCTGAAAGATGACATGAGAGTGTGATTATATGTAATTCAGCTTCTGTTTTCTTCCTCTGCTTACATTTATAAAAATTCCTCACACTAATTCAATTCTATGTATCCTAAATACATCCTCACATATACAGGTAATTTGCAGAGAGTAGTTCTTTAATTTAATTCGAAGCGTTCTGTTTACCTTTGTTGTTTTTTGCCTGCTTTTTTGTTCACATGATACTTAACTTTGGGGTATTTTATAGCGTGAAGAAGGAGGTTGTTTGCTTGGGAGCAAATTGGGTTTGTTCCCAAGAAAAAAGAGATGCAGTGTATTCCCTCCCCTTTTTTGGAGTGACTAAAAGAAGCAGGGAGCGCATGGGTGTTTATCCATTGCACAGGGGTGTATGTGAAAGCCATTGAAGTATGTGAAAGCAAGCTTACAAGTCATTGTTTCTCCCCATCCTGTTGGAAGGAACTGGAGCTGCCCTGTTGCAGGGAAGGAGAGCATAAAAAGTTCAAGTCTGCCTTTGACTGATTTCTGCCCCCCTCTTAAAACTGTGGGAGAAGCAGAAAGGAGTTGCAATTCTTGAATAAGCATTTCTTTCCTGGGCATCTCACAGCTATGCACTACCCTACACATGCAGAAAGGGACTGTGTTAATGTCTAGCTTTAATTTGAATTCAGTAATCATAAATTGCAGCAAATGTCAAATTGATAAAAAATATTTGGATAACTTGAAAAAAAAACAAACCAGTGTCTCTGGTGTGTATTCCCATTTTGTAATGAACAGGAGTGTTGATTGCTCTAGGTCTATTAACTCCATTTGCTACAATAATTATGGATATTTTTAAAAGACACAATTCTTTTTTTGTTAAATACTTGCACCCTAGGGTGCTAGATCTCTTACATATGGCATTACTAATTCCAGAAGACTGGAGAAGAGAATTAGATAGGTGAAGTATCATCAGTGCTTTGAAGTCAATATAAAGACTCCAGCCAGGTTCGAATCCCATGCTTGGATTTTAAAGGAGCAGCTTTCCAGCCTCCTGTGCAGGCAAACTGCCTGCTGCCAGTGGTAATGAGTGGATAGAGACAGGTTAGTTGTTTTTTTTAGATACCACAGCTGGTAACAGTAAAATTTTCATGCTTATACTTAATATATAATATTGTACGTAATTCCTGTCATAGAGAGAAATGTCACGGATGTTATTGGTTTTCGAAATTTAAAGCCATTTATAGTGTTCAATACTAACAGACTGAAAACATGAACTCCATATGTTTTTAGAATAAAATACAGTGTGAGTGAGCAGTTTCCATTATGCCTTTCATTTGCTGTGCACAGTCCAACACTGGTCTTTTTCTTGTGCTACCATGTTTTTAAAACTATTTCTTGGTCTTGTGGTCATGGTGCTTCTTCCAGTTTTAATGTGCTTCTTATACTACTTTTATTTTTTACTTTTCCTTTTCTTAGAAATTATTCTCTTCCTCCCCTCCATCTCCTGAAAATATTATTGAGATCTTTTACTGGAACAATAAGTCTTGTGGTGTCCTCCACTTAGCATAAAGAAGTTAATTAACTTTAGTTTTAGGCAATAAAACTTTGTAATAAATATGTTGATCTTATGCTTGCCTGAATTGCACTATGTAAACCAGAGAAACTTTGAAATCAACAGAAATATTATCTAAGACAGTGGTAGCTGGGCTTTTTGAGATAACTTTTGAGACTTTTTGAGACTGAAAATAGCTCATAGTATATCAAAGCAGGAATTATATGAGCTATAATGATAAGATTGCTAGTTGGGAAGACTATGGGAAATTGAAGGAATATCCTGATATCATTGTATTGGCTTTCATGAATTCTGGATGATATTGTGCATTTTGGTTTCAGCAGTAAGAAGTCTTGTTTGAGTGTATTTATACACTAAAACTTGTAGTTGTTTTTATATGCTAATGAATTTCAATCTTTTATGTATTCATAAGAAATGTTTATAATTGAGTTAATTACATCTTAAATAATTTATTGCTATTATAATACAGCTATTTGATTAATTATTAAAATAAACTTTCTGAATAAGTTTAAAATAACACTGGCATATCTGTGGAAGTCTTTGTATTTTTATCTACTTGTTTTTACACTTCTTTCAATACTTTGATCTGTAATCATAATACTACGCAATATTCTAATAACCTGAAGACTATGGAAGTAGAGTTTTTATTTTGTATACTCCTGTTTCATAAGAGGATAAAGAAATAATGTCTAAAGTAAGAGATATAAGATTAAAAATGTTGGACTTGTTCTTTCAGGGTTCTCTGTATAAGACTCAATAACTCTTAGGAAATGCTCAGAATTGATGGCTTATAGAATTTCTTATATCTGTGCCCAAAAACATTTATTCCTTCGTCTTTTTGAACATTTAGAAGTTCAGACTTGCAGGATTGCTTCTAATGCTTGTGAGTGAACAGTGTATGTTTGGGACCTACATCATGCTTTTAAGGCTTGAGCTGGAGAGGTGTCAGAGCAAACTCGATAAGGTGACGTTGTATTGTTAGAGATTTTATCCTTCATATAAGCCATTATGCTGGGGTTTTCTTTCAGCTGGTGTTTGTTGAGTTCCATATCTGAAAACTCCAAAGGTTAATCCAGAACTACAAATAATCATGTTCCTTCTCTTATTACTACCTACAGATTGATCCATGTGCTTCATATCATACTGCAGAAATGCTTGTTCGAACACAGTAATTCATTCTGTAAAGCTGTTTGAGATACATGACACTTAAAGAAAAATGGTCCAAAAATGCCAGTACAAACCAAACCATGTTATAGAGGCTGCATTGCCAGATATAAGAAAACTGAGTTATTGGTCAGTATAAAAGGAATGAAAACAATAGCTAAAATTATGGTTTATATTTTTTTCTAGTCAGGACAGGCTAATATATTTCCTAGACAAACCTGCTGAAATTCTCCGGGCAGTGCAGCAAGGCTGAGAGAATGGTTATTTTAGAGTGCATGCAGACCTATACCAAGCGCTTCATCATTTTTTGTCCTGTTTGTTAGCCTAATGAAGGAAACTTGCAGACAAAAGATGCCTTGTTATCTATATTAATCAAACATATGAGAAAATGAGGAAGAAGAGGCAATTGCCCCAGTTTATACAGAGAGTAGGTGATTGAATATTATGGTGTCTGTATTTCAGTAGAATTAAAGTTAGTTAGTGTCAGAGTATTATGTGCTTTAATTTAAACACTGTGAATAAATACTCTTCAGTCTACAAAGCATTTTTCTTCAAGGCTTTTCTGGGTTCTTTTTTATTCCTAACATCAGTAGCAGTTATGTGTATGCAACAAGAGCAAAACTTACATTACTAAAGTCCTGTTTGGTCTTTATTTAGAAAAATACCGGTCTTTATATGGAAATACTATATTTGCGCATGCAAATTTAAACATGTTCATTACACATACATCCTGTGCAGAAATATCTTACACCATGCTCAGAAGAGGAATCATTAGTAAAATATTCACTGCTGTTAATTGAAAAGCAAACATGTTGTTTATCACAGTGTCATGGGTTTTATATACTTATGCAATATAAAACATAGAGTTCAGATCACGTAGCAAAGGTAGGTAGGAAACATTTTAATTCCTAGAGTTTCTCTGACACTTTTGGAAAAGCTAGCTGTCCTTTTCTGTCTATTTCAAGTTTTTCATGTAATCATGTGAAGAACCAAAATTTTGTTTTCTGTGATGGTGAAATAAAAGGATAGAATACCAGTTGGTGTGAGCTGTATAGCATTTCATTTTAGATTTAAACAGATTTTATTTTGAAAGTTTGACATCACTCTTGTAACAGGTTACGGAATGTTCACATCATAAAGAATATATATATTTATATAACCTTCAGATTCACTGAGGACTCCCTTCTACCTATATAGTTTTTTTTGTTATGACTGTATCCAGTGGAATTTGGGAAAGTTACATGAAGTATCACTGTAAAAATGGGAAATTTTGAATACCACTTCAGGTTTTGTAAATATTTTTACAATTTACTAGTGAAAAAGTAGTGAAATTATTGCAAAGCAACCAATTGTAAAATATTTAGAATAAGTGTACACTTTAAAAATTGTTAATGTAAGTTTCTTGATTCAATTAGCTAAATTTCATTTTATAATCAATTTAGTGCACTTTCATATTTTCATACAGGGAAACGTGTGTATGTGTATATGTAAAATCGAGGCAGTACTACACATTAATGACATGTTCATGACTAGACAGATCAGTTCCATGGTTGACACAACAGTTTTAATGGAAATCATTCTAGAAATACTTTTTGTAAGTTTTTTAAAATTGTCGTACAGTACAGAAATGTCCATCAGAAATGCTTCAACCTGATCCCTGCAATAATGCATAGATTAAAGACACTAATAACTGAGTATATTTCATTCCCTTGCTTTCTTTTTTAGTTGGCACCAGAATTGCTTGAATATTAGTCTGGATTGGTCACTTTACTCAGATTTTATCTATGATAGGGTACAATGTCTAACAGAGGTTTTCATTCTTAAATCTAGACTACACACATTGTCAATGTCATGGAGTCCTCTAATTCATGTCAAAAAGCAAAAATAATACATTTTTGAGAATTACACTGAGGAGAAAATAGTTTTCAGGTATGAACAGTCACTTTCAATGAAGAGTTTTCACTCCTCATGTTTAGTTTTTCCACTGAACTTGTATTTTGGAGCTTTGTACACATTGCGAAGGTGCCTGCATTGATCAACTACTTAATTACCATTGATTCTCAGTGTGAGTACATAATCTCATGGCACAGCCTGAGTAACAATTGTTAACATTTGACTGATCAATTAATTATTTCAGTATTCATGAAGACAACAGATAAGACTGATCCTTGTTTGAAAGAAGCACTTCAGGAGAAATACCAGTTCTCATAATTTAATAGTAAAAATTTAATTTTCTTTAACTAAAATATAGAATCATAGACTCATAGAGTCAACCAGATTGGAAAAGACCTCTGAGATCATCAAGTCCAACCCTTGATCCAACACTGCCACGGTTACTAGACCATGGCACTAAGTGCCACATCCAATCTCATTTTAAAAACCTCCAGGGACAGTGAATCCACCACCTCCCTGGGCAGCCCATTCCGATGTTTGATTACTCTCTCTAAAAAATTTCTTCCTAATATCCAACCCAATATGAGACATTTGGATTTTCTATGTTCTGCATATGACTGTATCAAATACTCCAATCCTCACAGGGAAACTGTTAATGTTAAACATTAAAACAGTAAACAACAACATGTGCTTAGTGTGATCTTCCCACATGTATCATATCTTCATTACTTCACCCTTGTGTTCAAATCTTGCAAGTGTTCGGCCTTTCTGATGCAGTAAATTTTGGACCCGTAGAAACTACTAGATTGACAGAAATGGTAATTTAGACTCCCTGCTTAGCTGGTAAATGCATCAGTATGGGCAAGCACAGACAAGAACATCAACGCATTTCCTCTGGTGACGTGTGGCTTTGGAGAAACTGTGCAAAGGTCTAGGCCATAAGTAACCTCCTTGGCCAACTGCTTGACATGCATTTAGGGCAGATGACAGATGCTATTCAAGAAGAATGTTTCTGCAACTTTGGTGTCTGTCTCTGCACAGAGCTTTTCTGGACAGTCTGTATTTCACACGTTTGTTCCTGTACTGTGGAATGGAAGAGGAGCTGTGGCTGAGGTCTGCGTTGGGATGCTACAGTTATCCTGCTGGGTGGTCTAGTGCCACGTCAGTGGTATGAGGTGTGCAGTTGCACAGTGCTGGGAATGATGTGAGAGCTCACGCTGACCGGTGCTAATGGGGGCAAAAGCCTCTTACTCCTCTGCCAGTTCATAGGAAAACTCCCCTTTCATCTGTTAACCTTTCAGGACTGGTGACCTAGAGATGGGAACATCTGCAGTTTCTTACCAGGTTCTTTGTTCATTTAGCTTTTCCTATTAATAAAGTTATTGTGAAAATATCAGTACACTTCAATAACATTACCTGTCTTGAAAGAGTTGCTGGGAAATAGGATTTCAGTGAACTACTGAAAAACATTTTTCTGTTTAACATAACAAAACGTATTTTGTAGTAAAGTGTAGGTACGGGAGAATTATCAGTGCATACAATTTTATCAGTGCATACAGCTTGTTTTCCTGAGTATGTTTTAAGAAGCTTTGCATTTCTTAACCATTGTTTAGATTGCCTTGTATCCCTGAGAGTTACCTTTCTTTTAATCAGTTCATTTAAAAAAAAAACAACAACAAACAAAAAAAACAAAAAACCAAAACACGACCAACAAAGCTTCTGTAGAGGAACAGAAGTAATTTTTTTTTTTTAGCTGAACAAATTGTACTTTGTTGTTTTCACTGGCTAACCGTTCTTTAGTTTTCTTGATAAATACTGCACATAATGTGTTAATCTTCAATTTAATATTTCAGTATATTAAGTTTATGATCACATAAGCATTTTCTTGTCAAATAGTGCCTGTGTGACCGAGGTCATTAAAAAAAAAAGGTCCAGAGCTCCTTCGCAGTTTTGTAAATCAGGAACTTTGTTCAAGTCAGTGGAATTAAAGTTGCATGAGATCACAGTGAAGTCCAAGGATATTACTTGTGATCATTAATCTGAACATAGGCTGCAGAACTGGATCCATCTGTGCGCAAGAGAGCCATATGCTGAGAGTAATACTTAAAAAGCTCATAGAAGTGATGGATGGATTCTTCAAACTTTAACATGTAATAACTAGTACGTACTTCGATGTCAGTAGATGTAGCAGAATATGAGCGGGAGTGGCAGGTATAGCCAGCTGTTCCATATCCGTGCTATATTTGGCCCAGTAGATTTATAATGTGTTCTCATTCACTGGCATGTCTTCATTCACCTTCATCAAGTACGAGACATGTTGTTCCTGCCTTTACTCACTGGCTTCCTCTTCCTCTGAAAAAGAATTTCTGCAAGTTCCAAAATCCTTTCAAAGGTGAACTTACAGCAAAGAAATAGTTTGTGAGAGTTGATATCCAAGCAAATCCAAGCATTTACAGTAAGTTTTGCCCATCACAGTTTCTAATCCTAAACTAGTAGTTGATTTTAACAGTATTGTAAGTTTTGAAACATCACATCCACAATGCATAGACTATATTCCCCCTTAAACAAGGTTCTTTTCTAATTCATTAAATACTAATGTAGTTCCAGTTGAAGCTTTTTTTGTAAGATGAAAGATGTGATGAAGCAACCAGCTATGGAAAAACACCAGCAATAAACATACAGGGTTTATTTTTCCCCCAAGAATAGTAAACCTGATCTTGTACCACATTCTATTCTAATTCAAAGATCAGGCTCCCAGAGATGTTGGAAAAAGTGTTCATTATTTTTTTCTCCCTGTAGTGGATTTATTAAGGAAGCTTTTTTAACAAAATACTTTTAGGCCTCCATTTTACCTTTTATTTTCTGAAACTTTATGGTTGAAAGTATTTCTTAAGTATTATCTTATACATTTATTACTTTTTAACTGATTAGCAAAAGATTACTGGCATACTTCTATCAGGCTCAGGCTGAAAAATAGCTCAGGGATGCTATTTGCCATAATACACTAGAGAAAGCATGATTTTGAGTTTGCTTCAGTACTTAACCTGTTGGCAGTTCCTGAACTGGACAAAAAAAAAGTGTCATCTGTCAGATATTTGTGTTCTTCATTCAAAGTATTGCTGCAAGCACTTATATTTATTTTCTCCATGCTGTCAAGCTGTGATTTCTTTTAGCAATGACACTTTTATCTGTTTATCTTGGAATGCTCAGACTTGAAGTGACTAGTTCTTCCAAATTCTCAGCTTTACATTTTCAAATAATTTCTAAACCAAGGAGGCTGCAGATGCAAAATGAGTGTTTTTCTTCTTTGGATTGTAAATCTCAATCTCCACTAATGCTTTCTAAGCGTTTCTGTTGTCCAGCAACACAATATGTGTAAATATGAAGTAGAAAAAGATAGTTATTTATTGATTCACCCATTATGAATAGAAATGAGATTATGGTGAAAAAACAGAGTTGTACCTTTCACTTCACCTTATGTAAGGAGAGTGCACTTTGATGAGGAGTGGGACATGGATATGGATGCAAAAATGCTGTAAATGACTCCAACCAGTGGCTGTTCACGCCTCATTCCCAAGGATCTGATAATGAGTCTCTTGTTGGCTTCTTCAATAGATCATGTCATCTCTGTGCAAATCCAGAACTGGGGAGCATATCCCAGGATCTCAACAGGACAATGTCTTCAATCCCCATGGCTATATTCTCTCCTAGTGGAAGACAAGCCTTTGTAGACCCCATCCCCATCCCTCTAGGAACAGAATATAAATTATTTTCAGTTTGCTTTTATAATTTTACTCCTGGATACAGGGTAATTTTTTTCTGATTGAACTTCTCTCTTCTGTAATTCAGAAATGAAAATGTAGACTCAAAATAATAACATTCAGTAGTTGGCTCCACTTCATGTTGTTCTTTGAGCTTTTGCCTTGTATTTCAGAGATGGCACACAATTCTTTCAAAGGTTTTCAAACTGAGGCAATGTCTAAGGGGAGACTTGGCCACCCTTTGCATAGGTAGACTGATGAAATATTAGTTAGTCTTCATTTACTGGGAAGAAGCAGTGAGCGCCTAAATATTTACTTAAGGAAATTGTCTGTGGTTTTTTTCCCAAAAGGGAATGTTCTCATTTGTGGTCCAGATCCCCTCCAATGGGGTTACAGCAGTATCAATGTAATTGAGGAAAGGAAAGGAAGTGATATAGGAGTTGTCCTGGTTTCGGATGAGATAATTTTCTTCCTAGTAGCTAGTATAGTTCTATGTTTTGAACATAGGCTGAGTATAATGTTGATGACACATTGATGTTTTAGTTGTTGCTAAGCAGTGCTTACCCTAAGTCAATGACTTCTCAACTTCTCCCACTATTCCACCATTCAGGAGGCTGGGGGGCACAAGAAGCTGGCAGGAGACATAGTCGGGATGGCTGACCCCAACTGACCACAGGGATATTCCATACCATATGTCATCACGCTTAGTATATAAACTGAAAAGAAAGTTGGCCAGGGGCCACTGCTGAGGAACGTGCTGGGCATCAGTCAGCAGGTGGTGAGAAATGGCATTGTCCATCACTTGTTTTGTGGTGCACAATTCTATTATTCTATTCTTCTGTTATTAATTTCTTTTTTTTTTTCCAATTCCATTTCTGTCCTATTTAACTGTCTTTATCTCAACCCACTATTTTATTTTTTTTCCCAGTTCTTTCCCCCATCCTACTGGTGTAGGGGAGTGAGTGACTGTGTGGTGTTTAGCTACCTGCCAGATAGTCTTCTGAACCTTTTGACAGGAATGTACACTGTCCTGCTGCTCATCTGGATGCTATAACCTGCCCTTCATCTGTGACATTAGCAGAGTTCACATCTCCTTTTTCTGACCAAAGTGGAACACTGAGTGAGGATGTAGTAGCCAGATAATACATGCAACTGGCAAATATGTGGCTGCTACCTTTGCCAAATGTGTATGATTGGCATAAGCAACTTATATTTTCAAATCTGCTAATTATTGACAGTTCTGTCAGTGTTGGTGGCTGCAGTCTGTATTTTTTTATGAGCCTCGTGTAAAAATAATGGATCTTTGCTTTCTATACCTTAGGACTTTTTTTATAATCCCTTTGAAATTTGAACTGAAATAATTAAATCTGGTTTATTTTCCTATCATGCTACTTATATATTTCCTTATGGTATAGAGAATTGTTTGCTAGTGCTGTGCTGTGAGCAACTGAGTCATAGAAAATAGAAAAAAAAATAGAAAACTCTCCCCTCTTCTAGGAGGGAGTGTTTGTTTACAAAATTTATGTGGACTCAGGAAACAGGAGAGGAAGGAGTATAATATAGTCCCAAAACAATGTATTATTGTGTAAACTCTTTGGCTTACTCAAACAGGTGTCTCAGGTCCCAACACAAGTTTGGCACAGGAGAGCAGAGGTAGAAATAAAGGAAAAAGAGCTGGAAACTAACACACAATGCCATTGCCTTTGGAAAAATCACACAGTTTCTATCATGGGCACTTTGGTAAATGTGCATTTTGGTAAAAAGAGTGCTTTTGAATTTTAAAGCTGCTCTGATAATTGAAATAAATTATACTTATTTCTGTTTTAAGTTTTGTTTCTAGTGTTACAGTGGGCATTTTTTGCTGTTGTTTGTTTATAATATATTTATTTTTCCATTTTAAATTTATTAGTATACATGTAAACATCAGTGCATACCTGGAAATTGGTTTAAAATTAAGTCAGACATACTCCATTTTCAGCTGGCCCTACAGTTTTGTTACAGTGTTTTACTAGGAGTCTAAAATAAATACAAACCTCTTTCTGCACATCCAGTTATATTATTCCTTGAGATATCTCAGTTAATAAGTGAAAATGGAGTCAGGTCAGCTGTAGGAACTGGGTGGTATAAAGTCCATCCTATTACTGAACAAGTTCCAGATGGAGCTTATGGAACAGCCATTAAGTCTGGAAGTGGAGATGCTATAGCCATCATAATGAAAGATTTAAAAATTGTCTGGATAATAAATCTGATAAATGGGCATATATACTCAAAGGATAGTAAGGTTTTCTCTTATCTCAGTCAGTTATTCAGTCTTTCAGTTGAATGCATTCACCTTAGCTATATCATTCAAGGGTGCAACTCATTGATCTGCTTTTATGATTTCTTTACAAAGTGAGAATTTTCTCATTATTCCTTCTGAAAAATAGATCTATGAGGATGAAGTTTCATGGACCCAGCAAGATTCCTAAGTGTCCAATGCTAGCCATAAATCTCGCCCAAGCATAGACTTACCCCATGGACTATCTGATTAAACACTGCAGTCTTCATTGTTCACAGCAGTGGCTGCCTGTCACCCCCTTTCTCTGAATACCTCTACAGACAGGGATGAGCTGTGCCAGATGAAGCATGAAGGCAGAAAACAGGCAACTGAATGACACAAGACACACTTGGATGTCAACTATCAGCAGCATAAGAAACTCTTTTATGAGTCTGTTACATCTTTGGTGTAACCCAGAGATCCTTTACTCTTTACAGGAGAAGTCACAGAATAGTCAGTGACAATGTGTCTTAGGCAGATTTATGCAGGATAATTCCAAAACAGAGCACTGGAATCGTCTTAGCTGTATGCTGCATCGAGGTTAAAGTTTTTTTGTAAAATGTGACATTTTAGAACTCTTTTTTGACAAGTTCTAGCTAGGTAATGGAAAAGGCATTAGCTATGCAAAGTGGGGGCTCCCTCATATTCATGTTAAACAGTTGATAATCATTCTCCTTACAGACCTTTCAGCTCTGAGAGCGATATATTATTTATTGGCTGTCTACCACATATGGTTAGTGTAAATAACAAATTGGCTTTACTACATCCTTTTAGACAGATCTAAAATCATGAGATTTTCACAACTAAAAGAGATATAATTCTACTGCATGAGTATTTTCTGATTCTTTAACAGTTAAAAAACCAAAATGCAATGATCCAGCATATCAATTAATGTATAGATAATGTGACCTGCAAGAGTCTCTTACCCTTTTGGATCAGATATCTTTCTTAAGAAGGTATTATTCATATTATTAAAAGTCCAACATCACAGTTTTCTGAGTTTAAGTTACCTTAAAAAAATAGAAACTGATTTAAGAAGAAGCTTGCCAAAGTTCAGCCAGATAAAGGTAGTGGTGAATGAAGAGATAATTTTGAAGAACCTGAGTAACTCTTGATTACTGAGTAATGGATGACAAGCTAGATGGCTTTCTTACATTGTTTACAAAGTTAAATGCCTTAAAGTACTCAGATCTACACATGTAATTCGAGCAAATGGAGTACTGAAAAGTTGCTAAAATTAACCCTAAAGTGCACAATGAAGAATGGAAGTCAATGTCTTGTGATTTTTGCAAATAAACAAAGATCCTTCCTATGCTTGGACATAGTGTTTATTTAGGTTTAGTGAACCTTCACATTCAATTCAAGTTTAATTTCATAAACTTCTATATTTCCACCTTTACTTGTCCATGAATTCATACAGAATCTCTATAACTTCTATCAACAGCAGATCAAAGTAGTCTTCAAGATATTTGTGGCCTTGAAATAAAAAGAAAGAAACAAATGTATCACAGAAACATCTGTGCTGTAGTATAGTTTCCACATAGTGAAAGTCTGAGTACAGGCATATGAAAGTTTCTTAAAATATCTTTGTTTCAGTGTATCCACATCAGAGAGTTATCTGGCTTAAGCCCAGTCCCCAGGGATGGCCATGGTTCAATTTACATACAATACAAGCTTCTTTTGGCTCAAAAGGGGCCTCTAGAGATGGTACTACTAGACAGAGATTGTTAGAAAGCTGATTATTCTTCCTTTGCTCCCTTCAGCTAGTAGTCATCTCCTCCCAGATGTCCCCTTTAGCCTTGGGTGGGTATAAAACCCACAGCAACACCAGGATGCCCACAGGGGGTTTTTTGGACAGTTTTTAATCAATGCTGCTATAATTTAAGGAGGCCCAGTGATCTGAACTGAGGTTTTAATCCATTCCTGAAGTAGCATGGCTTTTAAGATCAGATTGTCTCTTGGCCTGATTAACAGTCTTTCCCAGTAAGACTTAACCTGTTTCAAGCATAATGAAATTTCAAAATCATTAGCTTCCTACAAAGTTTTGTGGAAGTACACACTGCATTTGCAAAGAGGTTTGTTAGCAGTCCTGCAACTACTGACAAATGTGCTGATGAGCAAACAAATATACTATTAGGTGCATGACAATCCACACAGAGCTGAGCTGCCAGAAATCATGTTTCAGAAGTTAAGAATTGCTGTGACTTAATTTTTTGGTTTTGTACCATGTTCTTTTATAGTAAATTGTTGACATTTACAGAGTGATGACATTTCCTTTTTCATAGTCACATATTCAGGAGAGTATATTTACACAAGAAAAAGCAAAATACCGAATCTTTAACGGGTCGTGTGTACTAATATTTTTGACTTTAAAAAGAACAAGTTTTATGGCTCAGTCAATACTTAATCATGAACTTTTAAAATTTACAGGGGAGTGAAAGTGAAGCAAGGGGTTTGATCTTCTGTGTTTCACTGTTGTTTTTTACACTAAGGACTTTTCTTTCATGATGAAGTCAGGATCTGATATCTCAGTCACGTGGGTTTTGACTACAGGTTACCTAGGAACAGTAGAGCAATTCTAAACATAAGAAAGATGAACTTCGACCTTCTTTGTAGCAGATGGAACATTTTGTGAGCAACTGGTCATGTGTAAATGTTAACTTGTTTGCCTTTTTTAGTAACCAACAAATGAACAACATATGCCTTTATTTTTCATTTTGCAAAGACGAAAGGTTTGGGGTTGTGGGTTTTTTTTTGGGGGGTGTCATGTTTTGAAGAGTTTGCTCTTCAAGTACTGAGCACAAAATATTCTGTTCACTAGAACAGAGTAAAATCTGACTGTGTTGCTTCTGTATCAAATGCACAGCATGTTTGGAAAATTAACATTAACAAACATTACTTATATCTGAGTTTGTCAACGTTTAATTAAGAAGGCCCTCTACATTTTAGGAAGATACTGTTTGCATATATGTAATGAAAGGTTCAAATTTAAATACTTTCAATTAGTTTCCATGAAAAAAAATGACTTTTGCAGACCCCTACAATAGACAGTTTGAAGAAATAACTATTCTGTGTTTAAATTGTGCTCCTTAGTATTTTAAACAGATGGCAATGGCTTTCCTCTTGATTATAACTTTGAGGCATGCTTTACTAAATGGAATCAGCGGGGTTCATTAAGGTCCCATTTGATGTATCAGTATTATAAAAATACCATGTTAATTATCCTCAAACGTTGCAAGTTACCTCCATTTTCCTGCAATCAGAAGATGAGAGAAACCCTGTGAAGCAAATTAGTCCTAATTGAAAGAGGACTGATTAATATTTAAATAAGGCATTGTGTGAGGGATTCTGCCATGAGAAAAATAGGCTGAACATCTGAATTAATTGCATAGCAGGTTAAATTAAATTTCATATAATGGGTTGGAAGATGAGTTGGCACAGTGCTTTAGCAGGGAGCACAATGGCTGAAATACCAGTCTTTTCTTTCACTCTTGGCTGGATTCCACTGAGGTCCTTGTAGCCCTTACCTCTTTGTTGTCTTTCTTTCAATACAAACAAAGGTACTAACAGAAAATTGCAACCACATTTTAAAAAATGTTAATCCTTTTTGGGAGACAGCACCTGTCTACATTTTCGCAATTTCTCTTCCACCTTGGCTGAAAAATTGGGAAACATTAGTATCTTTTTCCTTGCCACGTTTAATGAGGATTGATGTCATAAAGTGCTAATGGCTGGAATATAGTTAGAACTGTGCTATTAGTGGGTTATCACTGTCTGACATTTTCACTGCACAGGAGCATACATGTGGAGCCTGTTTAAAGTGATTGGGTTACTTAAGGGTCCCTGTTAGGGATATTTAATCCAACATAAATTACTTATGCACTTTGTTAGTGTTCAAAGGAAGAGTGTCACGTTGTACATGTTGGCAGTTTTCCAGTCAAGAGCTGTTAATTACTGTACAGCTAGTGAATACATTTTGTGGCAATGGAAGCCAAAGGGGGAAAAAACTATATCTATATTCCATCTAACTGAAAATGAATAGATGAGAGTGCAGGGGAAAAAGTAGACTGAAGTAATTTTCACCCTTAGGAGTTCCAGTGCCATTTGTTTTCATTTTGAAAATAAAAACAAATGACAGTATGATTCCCTGAGGGGGAAGTACTTTAGCTATAAAGAATCCCTGCCAAAACCAAGCTATTATCTGTTTGTATGCTGATAAGAAAAAAGCATGTTCTCCAAAGCTCTAATTCATCTACATCTCTGCAGAGTTCAAGGTTCACTAAGATACTCTTTGCTTATCATATTGAATGCATGTGATAACTAGGAAAATGGCTGATAACTATAGTACTCATTTCTTTTTGACATGCAGTTTAGTATAGTCAAATTACTTTATATTCCCACTCTTATATTAACAAATGCTATTCTTGCCAAGGCTTGTGGGGGTTTAGTGGTGGAGAGACCCAGTAAATAACAAATATCTTTTGATATTATCATGTGTTTCGACTTTGGAAACTAGCGTTAAGAAATAACTTTGAAGAGCTAAACGCATTTTTTATATGGAAGCTCATGGATCATGTAACTGTGCTAGGGGAAAAATGCATAGTTCTGTTAGTAAAGTTACTGTATGGTCTACAAATAGCAAGCCTGTTATACCCTTGAACTCTACAAATGGAAATAAGGTTTGAATATAGCCTAAAGTGCTATCTTTATTTCATTTTATTATCTAACTGCAGTGCTACTTATGAAGTTGTCCATATGAAGTTCATAATGAAGATAACTCCATTTTCTGTCTATATTATTAAAATTGCTAAAGGCAAAATATATGCATGATTGTAGTTATGTAAACACTCCATTTCTCAAATGCATCATTTATGAAGCTACAGGGGAAAAGTGGAATATCTTGCTTTTGCATAATAATACATCCTACCAAACTTTTTTTTTTTAAGCTAAACCCAAAAGTTTTATTTTCAAGTGTACTGCTAACACTTTCATTACAGTCATCGTGCATTTGACTACAATTTTCTTTTCTCCTTGGACATCATCAGAATTTGAGATCTCTATGTATGTACTGAAATACCCAGTTGACCTTGGGTGTCACCTTTTTCTGATGAGGGCTGATACTCAGAATAAAGAGGTAGATCTGGCGACTGAATTGTGTTTTGGGTTTGAGAAAATGCTCAAAGCTGCATATTGGTTTTTATATGAGGACTCTAGATGGCTTGGTTTTTTTGATGCAGATTATTATCACAATAAATCCTGTATATGTACAAACAAGAACATGTGCATTATATATGCAGATAATTTATGTAATCAATGATTGTCACTAGTGCCCTTTGCTCTCCCTCAACTCTTTTGATAATTTGCAACACCAACTGTTTGTGGTTGGTCTTCACAGACACCGTAGATCTTCAGGTCCAGGACTTTCTTCATTGTTTGCACCACGCCTGAAATAACTGAATTGATTTGGCTTACTAGAGTAAAAATGCTAGATTATATGTTCTGTACAATGCTCATGCCTACAATCATGCAGAGACTTAAAGTAACTAATTTTTTCTTTAAGAATGCCTGAATTGACACCCAGCCACTTCACATCTTTAGCATCTGAAAATACCCACACAGGGAGATGCTCAGTTCTTGTGCTGCTTGTAGCCATAACAGCAGCTATTTCTGCGGAAACCTCAAATTGTTCCTACTTAAGGCTGCTCAGGGTTTACAGTCTAGGCATATTTTACTCATTAATTCAATTTTAGGGAGAACAAACATACTTTCGGGTAAGGGGACAGAGCCCAAGACTCCTTCCTGGTTAAGGGCTGTAATTGTTAGGAAAGAGAACAGAAATTTTTGCATTTACAATGGTCATTTTGGATGTCATATCCAATTTTCCTTTGTACATCGTGACTTCTGATACAAAAAGCTGGTATAGCCACACCATTAACTTAAATGTACTCAGAAGAAAAAATCAGATGCCTGTCCATGGGTGGGACTTTTGAACTGTAGACAGAACTTTAAAAGAGATTAATTTTGATTTAATCACTCAAAACATTGTTTTTTTTCCTAAATTTCATCCTTGAGTTCAACTGAAATCTGGACTTTCACAAAGGGACCTTGTCCTGGGTTTGGCTGGGATAGAGTTCATTTTGTTCCTGGTAGCTGGTATAGTGCTGTGTTTTGGATTTAGTATGCGAATAATGTTGATAACACGCTGACGTTTAGCTGTTGCTAAGCAGTGCTTACCCTAAGTCAAGGACTTTTCAGATTCCCATGCTCAGCCATTGAGCAGGTGCGTAAGAAGCCAGAAGGGAGCACGGCCAGGACAGCTGACCCAAACTGGCCAAAGGGATATTCCATACCACGGAACATCATGCTCAGCATATAAACTAAGGGGAGTTGCTTGGAAAGGGCCAGTGGGTTGAGCATTGATCAGCAGGTGGTGAACAACTGTACTGGGCATTATGTGTTTTTCTTGAGTTTTATCCTTCTTTTTTTATTATCTCCCTTTTCATTAAAATTATTATCAATAGTGGGATTAGGATTATTATTATACTTTGTTTCAATTATTAAACTGTTCTTATATCAACCCACTAGTTCTGCCCTTCTCTGATTCTCCTCCCTGTCCTACTGGGAGGGAAGGGAGGTGAACGAGTATCTGAGTGGTAGTGGTGCAGTGGCACTCAGTTGCTAGCTGGAGTCAAACTACAACAGACCTGTATACCCATCTTTTTCAATACTCAGTTTCATTTCCTAAGCATAAATTTGAGAAGATTAAAGCTTAGAATAGATGCATTTAAAAATGAATAATTAGATGATTTATTTTTATTAAAAGTAGACTTTTTTGTTATATAGTTCTAATTTCCTTATTAAATTCAATCTTTGTAAACAACATAAAATAATCTAATGAAATAAATATGTCAATGTTCAATATCTCTACTAGTTAAAAAAACCCATATGAATATGAATCACTGTTGCAAATCATTGATACAGATTATTTGCTTAGCTGTGAAAATTGAATGATGTTTTATATTCATGTCATTAGTTAATTTGATTATCAAAATATTTTCTCAAACAAAGAATTGGAACATTAGTCTTGCTTCTTTAAATACAAAATTATTGTTATTATCTCAAAATCAAATACTTATTTTACAGGGTTTATTGATATTTTTCTCAAATCAATGGTTACATAGAATAATATGACATACTTTGGTTTTATAGTTCTTTCAAGTGATACTTTACTTCAGGGGAAGACTTTTGGGATAATGAAATACATTAATTGAACAGCAGTTTTTCATTAAAGCCTGTCTTGCCAACAAATGTAATCCTGTGCCTAATAATTTTCAGTTTAAGGAATTGTGTTAAGATGGGCTTCATATTTCAGTTTTGGTTTTCCAGGGCCTCTCTCTTATGTACATTTCCATATGGCTCTCAGGGCTGTCTCTGGCAAAGAAGAAGCACTAGGCATGGTGGTAGCCAGGTTGCATTTGGACCTTGGATGTGAATAAGCTCTTTGAAACTTAGGCAAGACCCAGCTGAACCTGAAAGGATGAAAGATTTTGCAGATTTCTTTCCCTAGTCTATTGTACGTGCAATAGGTACATAAATTAGGCAGAACCTGTGACATCTAGGAAAGCCTCTTCCTATTTAGGCTATTTCTGATCTTTCAGAATACGATAGCAAAAATTACTCCTTCTTGAGCTCAAATGACAAGACAGGATATTTTTAATCGTTGGTTCTATGCAACTGACTAGTGTAGTAAGGTCATATCTCCTGTCAAATACAGGTGCTCATTAATGACTGTGTGCAAATAAAGAATGGCACCTTAGTAGTGTTTTTTCCTCATACAAAAATTGTGCTTGGCTTATTCCCAGAAAAAATGAAGTGATGCAATGTGTTAAGCAGAGGGACTGGTTGATTTTTGAATTCTTGGAGCTACGTATGAATTATCAGGTAAGTGTTCCCCTTTGTGAAACTTAAAAACCTCTGAGTGTGTTCAGAGATGAAGTACTACACATTTTAGCAATAAGGTATTAACAGAAAATAAAGAGTCACCTAAACTCTCTTATTGTTAGGCATGAATTGAGTAGTCATTTTCACAATTGGATCTCTGTTCTGAAACCTTTGTAAGTACCATTATAAAAACTTGATTCCTGAGGTTCCAGCCCTCAGAGCAGTTTTTCTCGGATTTTTTTAAGCAGCAGTGGAGACCTAGCTTGGAAAGTCTGAGGGGAAAGAGCATATAATATCAAAGATGAGGGTGAGGGTCCATGTGTGTGTTTTAGTATCTGGAAATTAATAAATCATCTCATGTCTCTAAAGGAATCTTTAGAAAGAAGTGGAGCTTTTACCAGAAGCAGGTGGACTGAGTTTCTATAGAATTTAGCAATGCTTTTTTAATTACCCCCAAATTTACAATGGTGTTTCAAATTAAATAAAGCTAAAACTCAAAGCAAATGTTTTCCACTGGACTTAAATGAACTGCATGATCCTTGACATGTTTTTCCTGCCAACAAAATAAAACCACAGCGTATGTAGCACAGTCCTTAATCGTGATCAAGCTATTTATCCTCAAAATATCATTTCTCACTGTCTTTTTTTTTCACAGTTGACAATTACATGATTAAAATAGTATGTAGAGTTGATTTAAGGATAACATGTCAGTTAGACAATGCAATGTAAATATCTCATATTTCAAGAATACATATATGATTTTTTTTTTGCCAAGGATGCTTGAATTTCTGATGGCATTCAGGTTTTTTTCATGGATGCTAGCACATCAGATGATAAAAAAGTTTTGATATCTTCATTTTTAATCCCTAAAAACATGAAATCAGCTAAATATGTATGTTACACCAGTCTTAAAAAGTATTTACACTGTTGTGATTAGTGTATTTTAGAAGTGTTACTATGCAGCCTAAAATAAATTAACAATCTGCTCAAAATTTTTTGGTATGTAGATCAGATGCTCCAATCTGTCATTCATATTGTATCTATACTCATATATACACACACTTATTTACATATAGGCTTACATACCTTCAGCAACTTTTTGCTTTTGGAATTTGGGCTATAATTAGCCAAACAATATTTCTACCTTTTTTTTTAATTCCATAATATCTTTTTATAGTGCTTTAATACGAGCACTCTCTTTTCAAACTTCTAGTTTTGAAGGCACTTCTTCCAAATGTGTGAATCTTTCTATCTGCAGGTTGTCCATGTTTGTTTCTGAGAAGCTCTAAATTGGTAGCAATCAACTTGAAACTGTGTAGTAGCTGTCAAATCTCAGAACAGACTGCACATGATTTTATGACTGATTTAGTGTGTACTGGGAGCCAAAGTAATAAAAAGTAATTGGTTGTTTCACCCATCCATGTTTGATGGTTAGGAAACTGGTCCACAAAGATGGTGTCTCAACTGGGAGGATCTGTAAACAATTCCAACTCCAAGAGCTGCTTGTGTGCTGGGGCTGGACCCAGCTCC
Organism: Lepidothrix coronata; assembly: GCF_001604755.1. Taxonomy (NCBI): domain Eukaryota; kingdom Metazoa; phylum Chordata; class Aves; order Passeriformes; family Pipridae; genus Lepidothrix; species Lepidothrix coronata. The sequence continues at coordinate 1,138,692 of NW_016690412.1, read as the reverse complement.
ATCTCAGAGCAAGTGTGGGGAGCTCACCCTTTGGTCTCATGTGCTGCCATCACACAGGAAGGAGTCAGTGCACAGTTCGGCCAAGTGTCTGGTGAGAAGAGTTTGGTAAGCAAGACCACAGTCTAGGCTGGGGTGATCATCTGGGTTTAAGTTGCTGATCCTTGGCCTGACGTGGCTTGCCCTAAATACAGTGTCAGGCGCATGAGATATCTAATGTTAAGGTTCAGCCCTTGACTCTGCCACACAGTCACTGTGCTTTTCCTCATCCTGGTTCAGCAGGTGAGGGAGAGAAAGGGTAGTCACAGGGAGCACTAGGCTGCCCCAGAGAAGACCTGGAGGTGCCCAGCTGGCAGAAGAGGCAGCTGCAGGCACGTCACTGCATGCTGTCTGAATGAAGAGCTGGAATCTGTCGCTTAGTGAGCTCCAGCTGGGCAGTATAGCATGTGGCAGCCCTCCACCCTAATTCTGGAGTAGGTCTGCTAAAATCAGTGGAGTTATAGCTGGAGATGAAAGTTCAGGCTTCACCTACACTTTTCATGATGAGTAGCTGTGTCTTGATTGTATTTGCTCTTGCAGACACAATGTTAAATGACAAAATGAAACTAGACAGATCATAGGCAAATCAGGAAAACCTTACTAACTCTTGCCTGCTGTTGTGGTTTAACCCCAGCCAGACACCAAGCCCCACACAGCCGCTCTCTCACTCCCCCCTGAGCAGGCTCGGGGAGAGAATCGGAAGGGTAAAAGCCAAAAACGTGATAGGTTGAGATAAAGAAAGTTTAATAGGTAAAGCAAAAGCCTTGCACACAAGCAAAGCAAAATGAGGAATTAATTCACAGCTTCCCATGGACAGGCAGGTGTTCAGCCATCTCTAGGAGAGCAGGGCCCCGTCATGCATAACAGTTACTTGGGTTGCCAAACACCATCACTCCATCACTCCAAACGTCCCCCCTCTTCTTCCTTCTTTCCACAGCTTTATGTGCTGAGCATGATGTCGTATAGAATATCCCCTTGGTCAGGTGGGGGCAGCTGTCCCAGCTGTGTCCCCTCCCAGCCTGCCATGCATCCCCAGCCTCCTCAGCAGTGTGGCAGTATGAAAAGCAGAAAAGGCTTTGGCTCTGTGTAAGCCCTCCTCAGCAACAACATCTCTATATTATCAGCCTATGTTCAGCACAAATCCAAAACACGGCCCCATACCAACCACTGTGAAGGATATTAACTGTACCCCAGCCGAAAGCAGCCCATCTGCTTTGTTAGTTTTGGGTGATGGCTTATGAGCTGCAGTAGTTTTCTGAGAGGTCAGAAAATCAAAAAGGTTTATCCATAATGAGTCCCAGCCTTTATTGAGGAGAAGAAGTAATAATTTATAGCAATTTATTTGGTGCTGATGCTTCTGAGGCTTTCCTATCTAAAGAGGTGTATGGTTTGGGTGTGCAGGAGATGGCCTGAAGCTTACTAAACAGTGTATGATTAGTTGTGGGGGAATGATTATAGAGCAAACTGTTGGAGGCTTGCACCCTGCAAAGTGCAGGATAAGGAAAGGGGGCCAATGATGTGGTAGACCGTCCTTGCTGCTGTGTCCTAGGGTGGATGGTGCAGCCTGAAGTAAGCAGTTGTGTCTAGAGAGGGAGTGTGGTATGGGAACCAGGTGTGGGTTCAGTTTATGCTTCTGTGGAGCGTTCACCGCCACTTTAAAATCCTGTTCCCTGTCAGATGATTGTCCCTGATCAGTTTTGAGCAGAACCTCCCAGACTAGAGTAAGGTAAGCCTGTATTGACATGTTGACATTTGCCTTGTTGTTAATGCATATCTGGAGACTGAACTGTCTTCCAAATAGAAACAATGAAGGAGCAGAGAAGAAATTCTGCTGCCCTTCTGCACCACAGATAAATGTCTAAATCATTGAGCAAAGCATTTTCTTTGTAAAATCAAAGAGCACAATATGACCCTTTGTAAGGAAACTGTTATCCATTTTTAATGGGAGTATGGTGAGTAGTTGAGAAGCTGCATAATGAATTTCAAGCATTTCACTATGTGTTTGTACTAGTTTGTGCCCTCACAGTCAAAAGAGGGGGAATATATACCTTGAAAATAATGTTAATAAGTAGTAAGAAGCTTCAGAATACATACAATATTCTAATTCTAGCTTGTAATATTAATATTTCATTTCTGCTAAAGGGCTCACTCAGAATAAAATTTTGTAATGAAAACTTGTTCTGATCACTGATATAAATTTAAAAACATCTGCAGAGAACATTAAGATTTGCAATATCACCATAAATAAGGAAAAGTTAATTTGTCATGTAGGCAGGTTAAATGTAATGTTCGTTTCCCATTCAGCAATTTGTTATCATCTCCAAATAAGTAACATATGCTACTTTTTTTTTTTTTGGCATTTCACAATAAATAGCAAACCACTTTTCTCCCCCTCTTTCTCCTGCCAAGATGTGGTGTGACTCAGTTACCTCAGTTTTTCCCTACAGGGAGGGGCAGTTTATGGCCTGCAGAACCAAAGTATGAATAGGCTAAGACTGTTGGAAATATACCTACCTTGGAATGCTGCTGCACAGCCAGAGCAGGGGAAAGGAGCCTCGGTAAAATGACAACCTGGACAGCAATTACATAAGGACAAGAGAAGTGGTTATGGCTCTGGTAGCTCACAGGAAGTACGGTAGTTCCTGCAACAGCAGGATATGAGCCTCTAGAACACTAACCTCACTCAGAATGATCTTAAAAAAATCCCTCTTTTTTTCTGTAAAGTAACAGTTCTTAATCTCTAGACAACAGTGTTATCATTTAAATTTGCAATACATAGAGGAAGTTGAAATTATATTGAAAAGTAAAGTGCTTTTGCTTAAAAATATTAAAGCATGCAGGGCTGGACTTTGAAACTGGCATTTGGCATAGGCAGAAACCCCCTTAGGGAGTTGCAGCTTCACTTACTGTGTAGAGGAACAACTAAAAAAATATCTCTGGGATGTTGTTATCGTAGCCTGTAGAATTAGGAGAGCCTAATGAAGCCCTTTCCTTTGCAAACTTATGTCACGATTAAAATTTCTTTATTCCCACTATGACTATAATGTGACATACTTCCTTCTCTCCAGGAAAAGTTAAGGGAATGGCAGCTGTCCTGAAAATATTTCTTGGCCTCCTTTTAAGTGTGAGATTGTTAGTATTTCCTCTCAACTGGAGCAAAGAGAAGGGAATGGATACTACTATGCATGAAATGTGGAAGATGTAAATCAAAGATTGTAGTGTTTCTGAAGTGTTTTTACAATTTCATCATGCTGTGATGTATTCTGTATAATTAGCCTTTCCCTCACAAAATTACTTACCCTCCCTATCTGTTGGGAAGGTATTTCTGTTATAATGACATGTAGGAATCTGAGTTCTGTAAACTGGGAGTTGCTTTCAATAGTTTTCAGTGGGTGCCCACAGTTGGCAGTGTGGTGTGAAACATAACTTACATTTATCTCGTTCACTTCAGTGAAATACATTTTACAGATTTCTTTGTGAAGGTGAAGAAGGCTCACCACAGGTTAATGTCAAAGCATTGTTGAGGTTGTTTGATTAAAAGAAAACCAAACTAATTTTAGTAGAGGGAGACAGGAAAGGGGAAATAACTAGTTTATTTTAAGGTTGCATAGTATCTTGTTTTTCCTGGAAGAAAAGAAGAATGAAGAAGGTGGCTTCCTGTTCTTTAGACCAAAAGCTCATTGCATATTTTGCAGCATGTGGTAAGTAATTTGTACAAAGCCTCCACGGCCCCTCCGTGTTCAAGTTAAAGGGAGGGGCAAGGACAGGCTGAAGCTTGGCTTTCTTAAAGAGCAGTTCCTGTCTGTACCCACAACAGTTACATCTTACTCAGCTCTACAGGATTCATAGAATCATAGAATAGTTTGGGTTGGAAGGGACCTTTAAAAATCATCTAGTTCCAACTCCCCTGCCATGAACATTCCAGGGAACCTTCCACTAGACCAGGTTGCTCAGAGCCCCATCCAACCTGTCCTTGACCACTGCTAGGGATGGGGCATCCACAGCTTCTCTGGGCAATGTGTTCCAGTGCCTTACGACCCCTGCAGTGAAGGATTTCTTCCTTATATCCAGTCCAAATTTACCCTCTCTCAGTTTAAAATTGTTGCCCCTTCTCCTGGCATTACAGGCCCTGGTAAAAAGTCTCTCTCCATCTGTCTTATAAGCCCCGTTATCGTAGAATCACAAAATCATTTAGGCTGGAAAAGACCTCTAAGATCATCAAGTCCTATCTATGACTGAACACCACCATGTCAACCAGACCATGGCACTAAGTGCCAGATCCAGTCTTTCCTTAATCACCTCCAGGAATGGTGACTCCACCACCTCCCTGGGCAGTCCATTACAATGACTAATCACCCTTTCTATGAAGAAATGTCCTCCTAATGTCCAACTGAAACCTCCCCTGGTGCATAGCTTAAGACTATGTTGTCTCATCCTGTCGCTAATTGCCTGGGAGAAGAGGCCAATGCCCACCTGAATAAAACCTCTTTTCTTCTCCTGGCTAAACAACCCCACCTTCATCCTCATAGGACATCCACTCCAGACCCTTCACCAGATTCATTACCCTTCTCTGGACTCACTCCAGCACATCAATTTCCTTCCTGAACTGAGGGGCCCAGAACTGGACACAGCACTGTAGGTATGCCCTCTCACCAGTGCCTACCACAGGGTAAGGATCACTGCCCTAGTCCTGCTGGCCACACTATTTCTGATACAGGCCAAGATGCCATTGACCTTCTTGGCCACCTGGGCACACTGCTGGCTCATGTTCAGCCACTGTCGACCAGCATTCCCAGGTCCTTTTTCACTGGGATGCTTTCCAGCCACTCTCCCCAGCTGTAACTGTACATAGGGTTATTGTGGCCAAAGTGCAGGACCCAGCACTTGGTCTTGTTGAACCTCATGCCGTTTGTCTTGGCCCTTCTATCCAGCCTGTCCAGATCCCTCTGCAGAGCCTTCCTACACTCCCACAAATTGACATTCTGACGCAACTTGATGTCATTCATGAATTTGCTAATGGTAGACTAAATCCCCTCCTCCAGATCATCAATAAAGATATTAAATAGTTTTAATTAAACCATATGTTGTTATATATTGAAAGGCTGCAAAATGTCCCCAGAGTCTTCCTGTCTCCAACCCAAACAACCCTAGCTCTCTCAGTCCATCCCAGGGGCAGAGGAGACAAGGTTGAGAAACCACATGCTGCTTTCCAGTCTGTTCCCAGGAAGCACAGCAGCATGGTCCTCATTGCTTTTGCTTGTGATGAAGTTCTTTTGTGCCATTAAGTTTTGTACTCAAGGCCAAATAAATTTTAAAGGAAATGCAAAAAATAAGTTTGCTACAGGATCACCAACTTGGCCATATTCTTCTGCATACTGTAGCTACCCAAAAATCTGATCTGTTGCCATCAGCGTGATATTTGAATATAGCTATGTGTTTTCATCTGATTAAATTTTGAAAACTTTATTCATGGGTATTTTAAATTTGCACTGGATATAATATGGACAACATACAGAATAGTTAAATAGTGACATTCTTCTGATTTTAAGTAAGTACTCTTCAAATAGATTTATTATTGACTTTGCAATGTTACACAGTTTTTTTAAAAAGTGCCAATTATACATACAGATAAATGAAAAAAATATTTACCTGTTGGGAGTGTGAGTTTTCATTTAAATTTTGTCCCACAGATTCCTTAAATTTAGTAGTAAAAAAAAAAAGACTGTTTTTTGGTCAGTAATCATTTTTGTGTTGTCTTCTACTTTTGACAGTCGTTTGTATGCACTAAGTAAAAGGTAGGATGAATGGCCTATTTCTGTCTGTTTTCATTACTGTGCTCTTTCTCTGTGCTCCATCTTTTTCTCTGTATATGCCTACTGGGACATTAAAGATTCTGTAATTATTTCAATAAGATCAGGGTTATAGATTTTTTGTTCCACTTAGTTGTTTGCTAATAAACCTGCCTCTGTACTGAAAGCTAACAAATTTCTTATTTAATACTGTACTTTTTTTTACATGATATATTAAAGAGCATTTTCAAAGGTCAGGACTGTGCAATTTACTGTTTTCCCATGCTGTTGTAACAGTCTCAAGGCAGCTTCTTAACTGAAAATTCCAAAGTCATCATCATCCTTTTGAAAATATAAATATTAAAGCTGTTTTGTTTCTTATTTCAGAATCTGAAGGAAATTGGAATCGTTTGAGATGTTGCAGTGCTTAAATCCTAGAATGGTTTTAGCTCTAATAAGAAGTATGTTTGTGTCTCACAAATAAGAATATGCTAAGGGAGCACCAGAAACCAGATGAATTGGAGCACTGCAATAATACATTCTTCAGATAAGTGCACAGGATTTTCCCTGATATCAAGTTCTTTGATATCCGTGGTGTAAAATAACATCTCTTAAACATTTTCACTACATGGTTTCAGCCCAGGGTAGGATAGAGGTCTGCATAGGATGGATGCATTAAATCCTGTCTACTAAAACTTTGGCCCCGTGCCTAAGCTGGAACCCTGCTCAACAGTACTGCCATTTTCAAAGCACTTTTCAACATACTCTTGAAAATTAGTTCCCTAGTGCCTAAAATGATACTTATTCTTACATTCAGAAGGGCTCATTTTTTAGTGCTGAGTAAACCATTGTCTTTCTCAGTACTAAGTACTGTGAAATTGTTCTTGGAAGAGAACACCTTTTCCTGATGCCACTTGTGTTTTGAAGAGGGATCTTGGGTATCGTATCCAGCTCCAGATTGTTCAGAAGCATTGATTTTCATGTTTTTTCTGTAGTTGTGCAACGCTTTTCTTAGGAGGCAATTGACAGTTACTCAGTCCATGCATGACTCTGATTTATTATTTATTTATTGCCTGCATGAAGCAAAACAATTAACATTAGATCTGTTAGTTGTCCAGGACTAAAACCTTTGTTTCTCAGCCTCGTAAACTGGACATTTTCTCTGACTTTTTTGCCTGCTCACAGTGACAGCATAGCAATTACCTTCTTAAAAGACTCTTTTATCTTGTGAACCTATGTAAAAGACTGTTCCCAATACTGGCCTTATAATTGTCCTGAGTATATTTTTTACTTAAAGTTTGAATGAACAGAGGACCTTGTGAACTGGCCTTGTCAAAGCTTTAGGAGATTTTTGGCGAGTTTAGCATGTATGCTTTATAGTGTAAGCTGCTATTAGCTCTACTCAACAGCTGAAGCAATTTAGCCAACTGCTCTACAGATAAATTGCTTCTTTGCACTCTGTTTCTTTCTGAGACCGGATGGAGTTCAGGGACTTGACCCCAAAAGGAATATTTTTACTACTTCTTGAGACCCAACTTATATACCCTTGATTTCCAAATTAAGTGTCCAGTGCCAGCAGACTTTAGTAAATGTTAATTTTCTTTTGAGAATTCAAGACTCCATATGTTTTTATAATTCTTAAGGTGTTTCCCATCAAAAACTATGTAACTGTAGTTAGCACTCTGTACACATCTTGAGTATAGGGAGGATGAAGAAAGACTTGAAACAATCCTGAAAAAGAAGGTCACAGGAATGAAAGATCTAAAATATTAACTCATGAAAATGAGAGTTAAAGCCACTCTCAGCTTCTAAAAGGGATTGAGATAAAATGCTGGAATAGGATGCTAAGAAATATTGTGATAACTGTCATTGGAGGGCATTTTCCTTTAGAATAGGTTTGATGATAATTAGTCAAGAACCATCTACATGCACTTAGCTCTGCATCAATCAGAGAGGTTGGAGATCATTTGAGACATGTATTGCCATTAGTTTTGAGCAAACAGTTAAAGGACTGAGGCATTGTGAGTGGTCATATATTTATCTCCTCTATGATGGCATATGTTTTTAAATTAGGCACTTACTAGATTTACTGATTTCCTCCCTACACATGCTTGCAAGGGAAAGGCAGATATTAGAACTTCTTAAGATGACTCATTGCTAAATAATAGCAGGGCTTTTATGTGCACACTCAAAGGATGCAAATTGCAACTTTTAACACTTGGCTTTCTAACCATGGCTGAGGTTTTGTCTATCTGATAAAACTCCTGTCATCTTGAATTTGTTAGGCTCAGCAGTACAGATGAGCTGCTGTATATCATCCTGGGTAATAGAACAGCTTTTATTGGTAACTTTAATCTGTTAGACATAGAATTTTAGTACTATAAGGTGCTGTTCTCATACATAAACTGAACTGAAGTGCACACAGAGGCCTAGAAAACAGCCGCATATCAGAATTTCTGCTTTGTTCATATAGTATTAATTAAAAGATTCTGTTTATGTTATTCTCAGTCAAATATGAGTGTTTTCTATTTGGGATAGGTTACCTGTTACAAATGTTCAAGTTTTACTCTTTCTCTGTTCATTGATAAAGAACTCCTCAGTAGCACAGATTTGAGTTGATATTTGCAGTTTGTGTTGAAAGCATCTCATAACCTTATTTTCGGTAAATAAGAAAGCATCTCATAACCTTATTTTCGGTAAATAACTGAAAATGAGAGTTATGTAGACTAACACTCTGAATCATTCCTTTGGCCCTTGATTGTTTCTTAATGCTTCGGGATATTAAATGAAGTGTAAAATGTCAGAATTGGACAGGAGATTCCAGTACTGGGTCTTAGTGGTGGCTTGTAGAACTGCTAGCATTCTTTACTCCCTTGCTTGCAGTAGAGCATTCACTTGCTCTTGATGACTTGGTTCTTACCTAAGTTACTTTGTCAGTTTATGTGCAGGTGACTTTACATTGCAATTGTTTTCCAGTCTGCTGTTCATTTATGAAAGTGACAAGTACAAAACCATGTTCAGATGCAGTTCAGATGGGTACACTTCCCAGATGCTTTTCTATAGCTCATCTTCCCCTTTTGCGATTTATGACTTCATCAGCTCCTTAAATTTCCTCCAAGTTTTACTGGGTGAGTGATAGAGATACTGCATAGCATCAGGTTGAGAACTTCATGCCTTGAAGCATTTCTCTGAATGATATTTCCGCAGTTGCAGTTATTTTTAGTGGTCTGTCAGTTAGTAAGGTTTTGCTGTATATTGTGGGTTATAGTGAGTTACACTGTTTTAAAAAAATGTGGACTGAAATCTAAATGGTACAAGAAATACAATTATATTATGTCAATTCAGTCCTTTCTAGTCAGACTTGTGGAGTCATGAAAAAAAATAGAATTTTTTGGGAAGACCCTTTTCCTGTAAAATAAAATTCAATGCCATTAGTTCACCTGCCCTTTTACTATTTATTGTTGCATCATTTAATAGGCTTTGATGATTTCAGATTCAGGCTAACATCAGTTTTGTCTGATCTTATCCTATTTATGCTTCTGAAATATTGATGTATTATGATTTTGTCTCCAGCCCAGCAGAATGTCTCCAGTGTTTCAAAATCTAGTTAGAAAATAAGTCAGAGAAGGACTTCAAGGTCTCCTAAGCCAATTCTTTCTGAACCCTTGGGTATAAGCTCTCTGATCCAGTGATATTACATGTTTTACTTCACTTTGCTTTAGCTGTTTAGTATCCTACATAGTTAGAAATCTTTGATTTGTTGATTGTTGTTGCAAATTGTTTAATCGTTACTGCAAATAATTAATATATCACTTTCTGAAATATGTATTAGATTCACTTATCTTTTGTATCACAATTGTTAATGTCATTATCCCCTTCTGGGACCAGAGGTTTGCCATTGCCCAGATTTCTCTGCTTAATGACACTATTTGCCCATACCAGAAATTATTTTTTTTCTTCAGCCTTTTGGCTTCCATAATCAATGGTCTGCATTTCTAAACTGCTGATTTGCATTTCTGTAAACTTCCACATTTTCACTTTTGGCATGTATGAAAGAAAAAATTGTTCCAACTACTTTTCCTCTCAGTTTGTATGGTTTTTCACCAAAAAAAAATCCTACTTCCATGACTGCAGAATAGTGCAGTTTTTATAGTTTGATTTTCAGTTTTCTTTTGCATTAAAATATCTACTTTGCTCAGTTTTATTTGTAAATGTCTTTAAAATTATTTGGGAACACTGACGCTTTACAGAGAAAAAAATCTATGTCATACTTGCACATTGTAATTGAAATTCGTTTGTGAATGCTCTAACATAGGCAGTTGCCAGTTTTAGGGAATGATCAGGTTATTTTTATCTATCACACTGAGATCTAGTACAGAATGATTTTAAGTTGCTTGATTTGCTTTTTATGTTAGGAATAGGTGTGTAATTTTAGACATTTCAAAAATACATTATCAATAGCATCAGAAGTCTACCAGCTTACGTCTTCAGAAACCTCTGTGATTTTCTACATATTTACATGTATTTCTATGTAATTTTTAGATGCCTGCTCCTTCTATTTTCTCATCTGTGTTGGCAGCTATAAACAATCTGATACTGTTGTCAATTGGATACAACTATGCTGAATTAGCCTGTAGTTCTTAAGTATGTAAATGATACCTTTAATGTGGAGTCCAACATTCTTGCTCCTCCTGGCTGTCTTTCCTATTTAGGTTTTACTGATAAGTTTCAGTCATGTGAATTGTCATGCCAGGTTTCAGTCCTACCAGATCATGTCAAATTTTATTTCACCGACACATAACTGTAGTTTTTAATGTGTCTTTGTTTCTCACAGAACAGTTTATAGCTTGCCTTAGTTTTGTTTGTTTACAATTATTTTCCTTTGGGTCTCCACTTTATGACTATGTATTAAGTGGCCCTTTAGCATGTATTTTACACGCCAAGTTAAAGTTCTCCAGTCTCTTGTTCTGAAGTGCAGGCAGAATTACTTAGAAAAATCAGAACTGCAGCAGTTCAGTCATGAAAACAAAACAGTATTTTACAGGTTTTTTTTTTTTTTTTTTTAATTTAGCTTGCAGTTGTTATATAATGAAAAATATATACAGACTCTCTCTCTTTCTCTTCTCTTTGCTTAAAACAGATCAAGGTAAACAGTTGAAGCAGGAGGAAACCAACTGTTTTTCCATTCACCTTATTATTGAGCTGTGGTTAAAAGAACTTCCTTTTTGGTACTATCAAAAAGATCTCAACTAAAACTTCAGTTGAACATGGAGAAGAAGTAGACTCTTTTAGGGATAGGAAAATACATAGAGACACTTGCCTTTGCCCAATGAAGGCTAAAAAGTGTCATGTTAGTTGTGATTTGATAGCTTTTCGAAGCTACACTTTATTGTATGCATGGCAGAAGATAGGAATGTTTGTTTTTGTTCCTTGGCTTGATTTATGTTGAAATTTTGATCATACAAAATATTTTACATCACTTGTTATCACAGTTTGCAATTTTAGCCATAGTAGTATAAAATAGAAATACTAAAGGAACTGAAAATGCAGTATTTTAGAAACATGAAGTGTGAAGCCCTGCCCTGTTCTTGTTGAGAGCAAAACTTCTGCTGACTTTATGGAGGCCAAAATTTTGCACAAAGATTACAACTAAATAAGAAAACACAACCAGTAGAGTATTTTTGGGTGGTTGTTACATACCTCAGGAAGTATTACAAGACGTGAAACTAAAGGATGCATGAATTTAACCACCCAAGAAGTGTAATAATCACTCAGGAGTGGGAGGAGGGGGAAGCTGAGTTCAGTTAAAAACCTGCTTTTTTACCCTAAAACAAATACGCATTTACTGACAAATGTGGAGAGGAAAAGACATTGCATAAATCATAGATTTTTGGTGGTGCTTGAAATTCCTGGATTGTTCCAGAGTGCAGGAGGCACTGGATAAAGTAAATAAAGAGGTGGGAGACTGGGACCCAGGCCCCAGTGAGATGTAGAGTTACCCTTTGGCAGTCCATCTTTGGCCTAATTAATCTTAGGGATATTTTTTCTTTCTTTCCTTTTTTTTTTTTTTTCCTGTGCTTTTGTACATAACTTAAGCAGTAAGGGAGAAAAGTCCCTTGTCCTTTCTTTCCTCTTCCCCCCTCCATCCCCAGGAACTAATTGGCAATTTCAGACATCAGCTGCAGATTATTTCATGCTATCAATCCTGCCTTTTTTCACACATTTATTCAGACAGCAAGATTAGAGATGAGGTGTCTGTCCTCATTCCCTTTTTCTTGGTGCAGAAAGATGTACATTTGTAGAGGAGCTGGGGTGGAGCCAGTGGTGCAAGGGAGACCAGGTATCAAACGTTCGCTGTGACAAAAATAGGCTTAAACCACCCACTTTCAATCTGACTGCTGAAGTTCATTTGTACAGATAGCTGCCAGCATCAACAGGCATTGGTGTGTGTGGAGAGCACGCAGTTAGTCTGAGTTGGTGCATCCAAATGTAGTCATGATTGCGTAATTTTCTTGTCAGGTTCAAGTGTTACATTTGTAGAACATCTTCAGCAACCACTCACTTCATCATAAGGTTTTGAGAGCCATATTCTCCGTTATACTTTAAAATGTGCGTAATCCTTTCATTATTGAGAAAAAAATGCCACATCGGTTCAGAAATAGGGGAAAGCAGATGCTTAATTTTGAGATGTGCTTGATTTGTCATTTCTCAGGAAAGCCTTATATAATATACGTAATATGCAGTATTTAATATACATAAGTGCTTTCTTGAATAGAGGTGCTTGCTTTTTGCTTAACAATAAGCACCTGCTTAACACACTTTAGAAGTGTTTCATACATATATACATATTTACTTAATTTTTTTTCTGTGAACAGCCCTGGGGAGGACATAAAACTGTTTACAGATTTAAAGTCAAGCACATGCATAAGGGATTTCAGGTTTAGGGTTTAATTTGAGAAATATAAATGTAAGTCAAAATTAAATTAAAGAACTGCCTTTGCATCATCCTAAGTGATTGGTACGTCTTTACTGCTAAGAATATATCTAAAGCTGTAATTATAGTATTTTATACAAACTTTTATCAACAAAGATGCTAGCATGTTCATTTGCCACTTAGTGGCCTTTGGTCAAATAATGTGGCAAAGAAAATATGACTAAAATAAAGTCCAATACATATTTTTAACATATTTTCTACAAAAAAGGGGTTTAAAGTTAATATTATTTTATTTTGATTTGCTTTTTTACCATAAAAGAAAATAGCTTTCCTTTTTAGCAAAGAGCAGCCCAAGACCGTGTTTGATTGTTATGGTTACACTGCATCAACTAAAACTATTCATAGAATCGCCTCTGTATTTCCATACAGATTTCTTCTGATTTCTGCTTTCTCTCTCATAAATAATCATCTTTAGAAATTACCACTAATAAAACCCAAAATGTGTTTTCTTGGAGTATTTGAGCACAATGGTTGGTAGGTCCCAAGATGAAATGACACAAATTTGTCAACAGCTTCCACAAAACTCAGCATGGTTACTACTTTATGAGTAGGGATGTAATTAATTAGTAGGTCATCAGAACGAAATGGTTCAGAAAAGACTATTGTAATTTTTGAAAAAAGCTATCGCCAAGCTGAGAAATTGCAATTCTCAGCTGTAATCAGCATTTTCAGTATTGTCTTTAGTAGTAGCGTTGAGACTGTGGGGGCTGGTTAGAAGTTAAATGACTAAACCCTTTAACCTCACCCTAGTTTTGGTCATGTTTCTGGTAATTATCTTGTCTAAATTCATATATTGGCTGCTCAGGTTAGATTTTCAGATGATTTCATTTTAGGCATCTCTCCAGTTTTTGTATTTCTACACATTTTCTACAATGCCTTTTTTGTAATGTCTGTTTTTACTTAAGAGTTAGTTGACTATTTGCTTCATTAGTACAGGACAAGCGAGAGCTGTGGGTATAAAGCTGCCTTTTTACATCTATGCCTTTTGTTATCATTTTTTCTTTAGAGTAATACATTTACATTTCATAATCATAAACATGAAATTGAAGATGAAATCAGTTCTCGAAAGATTAATTCAGTCCTGCTCACAGCTGCAAAGACTGTAGAAATAAATATCATTTTGCAGTAACATATTCCTGACAAAGGGCATAACAAAAGACTGATTTCTATTCAGAGATAGTGGGTATATTTATTTTGCATGTCGGGGGGAGGGGCTGTGGTTGACTGCTTGCGACCCTGACCTAGTTTTGTAGCTGCTTATTATTCAGCTATATGTTTGAGAAATCTCTGTAATTTAATTTGGCAACCTCTTCTGCATGTCTGCACGTAGCAGTAGGTGCTCTTAATATTAGTTGTGTCCCATGCTGAATCATATTTATTTAGAAAAAGGAAAATCCTAATGCACTCATAACTCAGAAAGAAACTGTTAATTGTTAGCAGAGAACTGCCTGATTACAGACTGGATGTCTCGTCCAGGGCCCTGCCATAATTAGTAACCACTGTTGACATTTAGATTTAAATTGAATTTTCTTCTAATTAAACCCAGAGGGGGTTGATCCTCTCAGATGTACAGGTTAATAAAATTAGTCAGAAACTGTTAAACAGTAAACTGAATTCTCCAAGAGAGCTTTCCCAGTGTATTGTTAGGAATTCTGTAATTAATATTCAAAGGATTCATTAGATTTGGAGTTGTCCTTTTTTGTTTTGGGTTGCATCTGGGTTTGTTGCAGTTATTTCTTTAATTAGGTCTGTTTGCTTTTGATATCTGCAGTAATACTAATTTCCATCATGTTTGTGCATGCGTAATTATAAGTGCTGTAGCACCATTCATCCATACCTGCAACTGTTATATGTAATAACAAGCTTTTTTTGGGGGGGCACATTCAGTTAATAGTAAACCCAAAACCTAAAAGCAGTCTGAAATGAATTTTAGGAACATAGCTTAGACTAACTGGTGTCTATTTCTCATCTTCATAAAAATGTTAAAACTGCCAGTGTCATTTGCTTTCCTGTTTGCCATTATTTTTGCTGATCCTTCCCAAGCTTTTTGTTTAAATAGAATTATTTTTCTGATGAAATCTAGATGTTTGTATTTTTCCTACTGCTTTTTCAAGTACCATCAGTTGGATTGAGATCTCAGCCCACTTGAAATTAATCTGTGGTTTTGCTTTCTTGTCCTGCTCAAAGATTGAGTATGAAAACTATTAAGCATGTGTGCCAGGAAATCTCAAGAGTACCAGCGATG
Source organism: Lepidothrix coronata (assembly GCF_001604755.1). Taxonomy (NCBI): domain Eukaryota; kingdom Metazoa; phylum Chordata; class Aves; order Passeriformes; family Pipridae; genus Lepidothrix; species Lepidothrix coronata. The sequence goes on along the minus strand of NW_016690412.1, from coordinate 1,123,628 downwards.
TGAGAAAAAGTAGAGTCAGAAGTGATATAGGGAGATATTTGAACATTAAACTTTTGCGAATATGAGAATTTTTACAAAACTGCTCTGTGGGAGTAAAGTTTCTCTAACAAAGATCTCATTGCTGAACTCTTGTAGTTTTTTAATAGCTCTTATACAGAGGAAATCCAGTAAAATATCGGTGGGCACTGAGAAAAATTTAGTACCAATACTAAAAACTTAATATCAGTTTTACAAACAAATGTGAAGAATATATTTTACCATTTAATGAGCCTCGTGAAAGTTATAGGTTTGGTTTAAATCAATTTCTACTCCACTGTAACTTTAAAATAGAGGGTATAGAGACATACAAAATGATAAATGAAAATGTATAAAGAGTGCTTTCCTGAAAGGTATCTTGAAATTCATAAAAGTTGTTCAATACTATTGAATTGAATTTACTCCCAAAGTGAATATAATTTCTATTCCTTTCTCCTTAATCATTTAAGCCAAACAAACAAAAAAAATGTAGATGACTTCATTTTTCTTGCTTCATCTGACTAAATAAATTGGATTAGGTAAAGAATGCTTCTCACTCAGAATTGGCTTCAGATGGTACAAAAACACTAAAAATGCATGGAGCAATTCACTGCAGCGGTGCATGGGTAAATTCCACCCTCCTGCAGGTTTGTTGTGTAGAAATCACAAGGCAGATCAAACCAGAAGTGGCTGAAACTGTCAGAACCTGAACTGCAAATTTTAACCCATTTAAAATTGTTGTTGGTCTAAATGAGTCTTTAATAGGAACATTTTGTATGGATAACAGCTTCTGGATTCAGAAGGTACGGTTCTCAAAGAAACATCTGAAAAAATCTGAGTACGAACAGTGAAATGGAAAACAAACTTCTTTAGCCCACAGTCCAGTCTTTACACTGAGAAGAGACTTAATATTGCTATTGATTTTACACAAAAGGTGTCTACTATGGTGATGGGCAGCAGTTCTGCTGAAATCAATAGGTAATTAAACCCCCGATGAGAACGCAGTCTTAAACTGAATTAAACTAAACTTTTGCAGTGGCCAAATCGCATTACCCCATATACCCCAAAGTCTCAAAAATTATATGTAATCACCTCCAAGGGCCATCAACTCAATCCTAAGTTTGACAATGTAGTAGCCTTATTACATGGAATCTGAACTTCCATGCATGGAAGAGAATGTGCAGACCATTGTCCTTTTATGTGACTGGAAGTGTCATTGAGTGTCCCTAGTAAGTGATCTTGGATTTTCCCTCAGAATCAAGTACAAGTACAAGCTTAATCACTGGCGGCAATATAAATATGAAACTAAAGTTTGTTTCTTGTATAATTTTTAGATAATGAATTAGGAATAGCAGGTTTTTGATGTCTTGACAGCTAGACAGAGCTGTTAATGCAAGCGAAAGCAGATGTGCGATCACCGTGCTTTTATTAAACTGCATGCATCTCATTGGTGCCAGCAGGACACCAATAGAGAAAGGAAAGAAAACAGCAGTTGCTGAAGAAGTCAACAGCATGCCTATCAAGTTTCAGTATACCTGAAATACTTCAGATCAACCAACAGTAGTCAGGAAATGTAAAAATGTCCATGTTCCCTAAGTTAAGAGACAGGTTCAGCAAAATGCAGACTTAGTGAAAAGCAGAAGGCTTGGGCTGCTTTAAAGATTTCTGCCATTTAGCAGGGAAGCTCATTGCCTGCAGAGACTGAGAAGCCTGGAACAGATGTCCAGTCTGGGGCACTACGATCTGGCCCAGCTCGGGACATGACAGTCCATTTGTAAACAACTCAGTTACAGGGAAAGCAAGGGTGGGGTTAACTGACCTGAAAGGTGAAAAGCCCATGTCTTTGCATACACAGTCACAGGAAAATGCAGATTTCAAGGAGCGAAATATTCTGTTTGCATGGCCATATGGGATTTCATGAGGGAATGTGGTGAGATGGCGCCAAGGTTTTTTGGAGTAAAATGGGCTAGAAATTGCTAAAGACAAATAGCTGAGGTTCTTTCAGGAGTCTTTCTTTGGAAACCATCCTCTCTTATTGCTGCCTGTAAATGTAGACTTTTTAACCTGTTGCAACAATATAAAGAAAAAAGAATCAATTTTCTTACTGTTAGTTGTTCTGATTGTCTAACAATGTAACTTTTAACTTCTTTCATTTTTCCACATGGTTTTGACAGATAGAAAATTAAGTATGCAGTGCATAAACTTGTTAGATGTAGGATGTAAGCTTTTATTTCTTCTTTGTTTGAGATATTTAAGATACCTAAGTTCTGAAGGAAGTTGTTTTTTTTGTGGAAGGCCAAGAACTACTGCCACATAAACATAAAATCCAAATGTCCTTCAGTTTATCTGTTTCAGTCAAACCCCCACATTCTAAGTCACCTCGCCAAGCATTTTTATTGTGAAAAAATAATCAGTATCAACAGTATTCTGTATCATCCAAATAAAGGGGTGAAAAAATGGGGAAGAAAGAAGTTACTGAAACTCATTTTTAAATTACAAATACTCTATTGATAATGTTTCTTTGTGTAAGTAGTGCCAATGTTAATGCTTACATTGAGAATGGAGAAAGAATAGGCCTTATGTTGCATTGTAGCTGTTGTATTTTAGATGTGAGTTGTCTGTTCTCCAGGTGCTCCCAGTCAGTTAATATTTCCTATATTGGGTAAAATATTTCCTCAACTGCAGATTTTTGCATGCAAACTGAGGAATGTAGTCTGTATTTACTCTTTGCGTAAAGCTTTCATTTATGTCAGTGGAAGTTCAGTGTAGAGCATGAGGACTGTATACTTCTCTAAGTACTGGTAAGAAATATCTCCCTTTATACACTAATAGGCTTGTCACATAGTAATTTTTTTCCCCAGTTATGTGCTAGTTCTACCAATGCAGTAACAAAAGGAAAATAATAAAGATAACCCATAATTACATTTGATACACCTTTTGCTTTTTATCTTCAATTTCCCATCACCTGTATGTGATGGCTCACTGTTCAGCCTTTATTTTGTCATTGAACAAATTACTTGTGCAAGTGCATTGGCCACAATGAGATTGCTTGCATCAGTTAGTTTTCATGGATAGGAAAGGGCTGCCCTTCATCACAAAGTGCCAAGTTCTCCTAATGAAGGTGGTGGAGACATTTTCCTCAATAATTGGGTTCCAGAGTTCATGCAGGAGAAAAAATAGTGAGTCTCTTCATTCAGTATTTCTCCAGAATACAACTGTGCTCCCTCCTCCAAATAAGTTTTTGTTGAAAACTAGCTGCAAATGGAATAACATACGTGAGAATTTCTCTTACACTTTATGGGCAGGAGGATTTCCATGGAACTAAATTTGCAAGCGGTGAGGGACTTGACAATGCGAAGTACCTTTGCCTAACTCTGTAAATTCAGAGGCAGATTAGGAAGGAACTATGGAAGCCAGTGACATCACATGATTTATTTTTGTAGCCTAAGTAGGTGAATTCTTTGGTGCTTTTGCGTTTTCACAGATCTAGTGTCAGATGGAGATTTCTAGAATCACTAGGGCATCTCAAAGATTGGTGCTTCTAAATTCATTCAGCCCCCATCGAAGATATTTAGCAGCCTGTTACATCTTGAGGCATATAAATTTTGGGAAATCCTGAATATTTATGGAAATTGTTGGAGCAGACCTATAAACTCTTTCGAAACTCATCTATCTAGGAAAACTTTCTGGAACTATAATGTTGTAAAAGCATAGGTATTTTACTTTCAAATGCCATTGGGACTATCCCTCATGAAAGAGAGTGATTAATATACGTTGGTGACATCCAGTCAAATATGGAAACAAATGTCTAGACATATGGTAAATTTTTCTGATGAAAGTAAAAGAAGTTTTACAATACTCATACTAGTTCTGATCATTTTAAAGTTAGTATTTTAATACTTTTAAATATCCAATTACAATCTATAAGACATTTCTTTATTCTTAGCATAGAGGCAAAGTGTATATGGAGGGATAATTTATGTTATTGGAACAAATTATATAATTAGATTAGCTTTCAAAAAAGCAGGCTATTCATCAGGTTAATAAATATTTTCAGATACAGACCTATCCTGTTCTAAAACCATAAATTATACAGTACTTTCTCTTCCATGTAGTTATATGTGTGTCTGTGCCTCAGATATTTTGAAACTGTTGAGTGTCCCCTTGTTTTTACTGAGTTTCAGTGAGAACTGAGAACACTTTGCATGTCTTCAAGAAGCATTCAGCAGAGGAACAGTTGGAAAGAAAAGAGACACTTCAGTGGAGAGAGATAAGATCTGCTTATCTGCTTTTATGTGCATGCATGTGCACACACACCCGCCCTCATTTCCTTTATGGTTAAGTACGTATATGTGCGCATGCACATGAGAAATCAAGATTTTATGTGGAAATGTGTGAAAAAATGTTGCCTTTCTAATCTTGCTATGAGCTAGACCATATGACTATGTTAGAGAGTTGGAAGGAACCTCTGGTGCAAATGTCTGAAGTCTGATTTAGCTTTCTAGGCTTCTTGGCTGACAGCAGACTATTTCACGAATGTACAAGCAAATGTTTAGTAAGAAAGACATACTAAATGGGTAAGTTCTGGACACTACTGCAGCCAGATCTCTGAAATACGTTTTTGAGATCTGGGATTTATAAAACCAAAGTGCAGTGGCTGTAGAATTTACAGACAAGTTAGGGAGACAAAGTCAGCAGACTATGTCCATGACAGCACAGGCAGGTGATACTGTGCTACAGTGCAGAAGAGTTTGCTATTGGGTATTGATCACTAATTCAGCAGAATATGCCACATGGCCACCAGTATATGGCTTGAAGGATAGATAGTGCATTTGACCACAAAACACAGTGACTGTCCCTAGGGTCAATTACAGGTCGAGTGAACAAAATGGGATGTCCGTGACAGCAGATTGAGGTAGGCAGTGCCGTTCATACTGTTCTGGATTTTAGGTGTATTTCCATGAGCACTCCTGAAGTGAACTGTTGAGGGATGTAGTTCTGCAAGTTCACAGATGTAGCTATCTGACATGTATTTACTACATTTGAAGCTTGGGGATGGCTTCCCCACTTTGTTAGAAGGTCTTTACATCTGTATAGTGAATAAATGAAAGGTGTTGCTAACATTTAGAAAATGGCTTAAAGAATTAAAATTCAAGAAACAGTCAATTACATGGGAAGGGAAGAGGATAAAACTTCTCATAATATTCATACTTAAACTCACAATGTCTTTGGAAAACTGTTAACTAATTCACTAAAAAAACTTTTTTTTACATTAATACTGTTGTTTGGTTGGAATTCTCTATGAGGAGGCTTCTTCGATACTTTTGGTGAATGCATGCTTGTGAAATTGATGTGAGTATGGCTGTCTAATAGGCTGATGATGAGATTCTGGATGTTGGTTCTGGACATTGGGGTAAGGTTCATGTCCTTCCCAGGAAAGGAGGAGTGCTCAGAGAACTTCATACAAGTCTCTCTCAGTAAAATAAAATTGAAGGGAATGTTATTTTGTCTTCATGTACATTAGGAAGATTATACAACCTGGAAATGGAAAAAACTGTTTCTGGCTCAGCCTAGTCTTTGGCTCTTTAACGTACTGCTCTGTTGCTTTCTGCTTGCTAACAGTTAACCCATGTGTGGTATATTGCAAGACTGTTGTGCACTTGTCATGGTGATGTGTCTATTCCTTACATTTTCATTAGCCATGTAAATGCTTTATTTCTACTGCAAAAGCTAATACTAAATACTACTAGTTAACATAATTCACCTCCTTGGGCTTTTTCATGTTCAGAAAATATTTAAATCCTAATGCATGTTGTGATCTCTTAGGTGCTAATAATAAAATATGCCACTTGCGATAGTCATGTTCTCACTTCATAATTAAATGAAGTAAATCACTGAAGATTTGAAAAACTGTTTTAGTACTTTATGCAAATTGAATATTGGTTTGAATAATAATTAGGTTGACAAAGTAGCTATAGGAAGCAATTTTGCATTTCTTTCAAGGAAGGATCAAGATACTTGATACTGTTTTCTTTGGTGAGGAATGGTGCATGTTAAAAATACCTAATACAGTGTTCTCTGATATCAGTGTTGAGAAATGCATATGCACATTCTTTGTTAGTGTGAATGCAGATATGGTGATATGCAAAGAAGGTTTTACCAGTATTTGGAAACCATAACTATATAAGTAATGTAATTTGTGTGTGTTTTTACAATTTAAAATTACAAATTCGAGTTCTTGAAGTCTCCACAAAACACTGCACGGAAAAAGGTGGGTTTGGGAGAGCACTTAAAGTCAGTGCGGTAAGGGGTAAAAAAGATAAAGCTGGAGAAAATTGCTGCTGACTGGAATCAAACTACACTAGTTGCTTAGAATTGATTGTGTGTTGTTCAGCCACAAAGATAAATCAGAACATAGAATACTGCAATAGAAAAGTGGTTTAGATGTCATAGAGACAGTATGACTATTTTTATCTCTCAGTTGTAAACCATAGCTTACAGTGGCTAAAATGACATTGAACTGTTTTTCTCTTTGATGATTTACAGCCTGTGTAGTGAGTTTGTAGGAGCAGATGTCACGTTTTATGTATTTGAAAGTGTCAACACTGATGACTTATGTCTGAAGATTCTGTGCATGAATCAATAGAATGTAGTGATTTCCATTTCTTAAAAGAGTTTTTTCCGACATAATAAAAAACACATAGTGAATTTTGGTCATTATAATGCTACTCTTGAACTCTCATTATTTTTCTCTGTATTTTACACTACCAAGAGATCATTATTTTGCAAAATCCACTTTCCTTCTCACCTCATAAGCACAAATATCTGTGGGTAAACTGTCTTCTCTTTTACTTCCCCTGTTTAATTTGGAAGGTGTGCAACACACTTATTTTCTTTTAAAAATTAATGATAAAAAACTTGTATGAATTGATAAAAGAAAATGCATCAATGTTATCTTACTAAGAATCATACCAAGTAAGTCTAGACAGATTTCATACTCCCAGCTTTCTCCCATATTTCAGAATGTTACTCTCTGAAAAATTTTGGAAAAAGTACTTATATCCTTAAAACCAAAAGTTGAATTTGCATTTAAATGGAAAATTTATCAATAACTTAGCATCTGCAAACATAGAAGTTTTATTGTTAAAAAAAAAAATCCACATAAGACTTCAGTTTGCATATGTGCAACATTTTGTGTGCAAGGGTTTCTTTATGTAGTCATGTAGTCACAAAAGCGTATAAGAAAGTACTAGCTTAATTTAACATTTTTTAATTCTATATATGGAAAGTCTATCAGTATAAATAGGAATTTGTGTGTAAACAAAGGTCAGAAAATTGCTTTTTAGAATTTTATTAATACTTCTATGTTACAGACAATGAAGCAGATTTGATATGTGCAGGTGTTGTCCAATCAAAGTTTTGATTGGAAAATATCCTTTAAAAAAATGAATTTTTTTGCATCTTCCTAATTCCATATGTTCCATCTAGAAAAACATAAGTTGGAGGGTAACAGAGCATGAGGTTTTAAAAGATCCTTGAGTTTTGCAGTAAGATTCCTTTTCCTCATTTTGCACATCAAGTACTTCCATCAGAGCAATGTCTTCACAGTAAGTTTCTTACTTCATACATGTGAGAAGGGCTATTTATGGGCCTCAACCTTTGGGTTTGCTCAGCCAGTCTGCTCTACCACCACATATGGGTTTGGAGACTGCAGAGATGCTTCTGGAAAGGCAGTATGCTCCTTCTCTTTGTGTACACAGAGCGAAAGTCTGAGTATAAATGAGATGTTTCATATGTAGATCTCAGCTGGTGACTGCTACCTGTATTGGTCCATCAGAGTTGTCATCCATAAGGGAGACATGGAGCATGGAATTGTGATGTCAGTTTGAACTGAAGGTGGTTAAATTGCGCAAGGAAAGATCTGGTACTTTTAATTTTTGGAGCAAATGCGTTTGCTTTTCATTGATTGTCATAATATTCATGGAAGCTAAGTGCTTTCCTGGTGAGTGATTACTGTATGATGTCATATGTTAGTTGTATGAACACATTTTTTTGTTGCTGACAGCGGTCTGGCCGTAGATCATTGGTGTCAAAAGTGTTGCCTAGCACTGCAGGAGATCAGGGAAACTGATAGAGCATTTCCTTACATTCCCCAAACCTCTCTACTGCAATTCAGTATAACATTATTATACTGACAGCCTTACAGAAATACGAGTTACAGTAAGGATGCTGAAACAGCTATGCCACAGTGCATTTAATAGCAGTGGTAATTATTAGCATGGAGCTCCTGTGTTGTGCTAAGTGTTTAACAGGTTCCTGCCCTGAGGAACTTGCAGCTATCATGGTGCTCATGACAGACAGGCAAAAATGTGATGCAGCTTTACACAGAAAGTGTCAAACTCCTACAAGCAGAACATATAAATTGTTTCCTCCTCTTTTCTAGGGATTTCCTAGTCTGCCTAAGGTGTCTATCATTAGCTGGGGCTTGATTCTGATCAAGCTGAGTTTTCACAGTAGCAAGCCCTGAAATAAGGCTTAGCTGAAAAACTATTCTTCTGCTTCTAGACCCATGTTTCCCAACTTCAGTGGCTGACCTGAGTTCAGCTGGGGTGGAATTAATTTTCTTCCAAACAGCTGGTAGGGCATTGTGTTTTGGATTTAGTATGACGATGTTGATAACAAACTGATATTTTAGTCGTTCAGTAGTACTTACTCTAAATCAAGGACTTTTTGGTTTCCCATGCACTGCCAGTGAGCAGGTGCACAGGAAGTTGGGGGCATAACATAGACAGGACAAGTGACCTGAGCTAGCCAAAAGCATATTCCATACCACAGAACATCAGAATATAAACTGGAGGGGAGTTGGCTGGGATGGGCCAATCACTGCATCACATTGGGCATCAGTCAGCAGGTGACGTGCAACTGTGTTGGGCATCACTTCTTTGTAATTGGTTTTATTTCTCTATTATTATTATAATATTTTATTTTGTTTAAACTATTAAATTGTTTTTATCTCAATCCACAACTTTATTCTTTTTTTCCCAGTTCTTCTCCCCATCTGGGAGGATGGAGATGAGTGAGCAGCTGTGTGGTACTTAGTTGCCAGCTGGGGTTAAACAATGACAGTGCCATAACACAGATGCTCCTTCCTGATTTTTATATTAGACTTTATAAACATAACTAACTATGTATTCACATAATTTTCCTCAACAAAAGCTTGTCCTTTTTATCAAAAATGTCTGCAAAAGAATTTAATACCTGGAGACCCTAATATGGAGCTCTAGGGTTATTTGAAAGTTAAAATTAATGTACTTTGAATCAATCTTTTCATTTGTGCATGAATCTTAGAACTCTGGACTCCAAAGTTATTATCATACACTTGCTGTTGTCAAAAACCTTGGCTCATACAGGAAGATGTCTTTCAGCTAAGAATGTCAGTTGCTGTGCTGGATTTGTGAAACGGCATCTCTGGCAATCATGGCAGTGATTTTTCCAGTTCTAAATAATTTAATTTTTTTGGCTAGTGGTTCAGGTCTTCTAAAGGGAGGGGTCACGGGTTGGTCTGCACGGCTGCAGGCCTCTGGCAGCAGATGGGGTGCACCTGTCTCAAAGGGGAAAAGATCTTTGCACAGGAGTTAGCAGGGTTCATTGAGAGAGCTTTAAACTAGACTTGAGGGTGGAAGGGGATAAAACCAGACTCTTTTGAGATAAATCTTGAGGCAGCATGCCAGTGTTTGAGGGATGGTGTGCTAGTAAGGTCCTTCAGTCTGCCATCTCAGTGGGCGATGGAAATCCATGTGACAGCAAAGATGCAAGGACTATTGGTGTTTTAGAAAACACAGAAGCATCTGAGAATGGTCACATAGGAATTTGGGCTTCTCTCCCAAATAGGTGGTGGGATCAATAGCCCAACTGGAGTACATCAACGTAAATGCACAGAGCATGGGCTAAAACAGGAGGAGTGGAAAGCCACTGTGCAAAACTATGCCACTATGTGGAAATCTATGACACAGTTGCCAACGCAGAAACATGGTGGGACGACTTACACTTCTGGAGTACTGCAATGGCAATGGATGGCTATAAACTCTTCCACAGGTATAGGCAAGGAATGCAGGAGTAATTAGGAAATTTTTTGACCAGAGCTTAATGATGATCACAATCAGGTTGAGTGTTTGTGGGCAAAAATGAGGAGGAAGGCCAAGAAGGCAGGTGTCATCGTGAGAGACAGTTAAGGACTAGGGCAGGCAAAATGTCCTATAAGCAGTTTGGAGAAGTCTCACATTCACTAGCCTTTTGTCTCATGGAGAAATTCAACTTGCCAGATGTCTGCTGGAAATGAAATATATCAGAGAGGAAAGAGTATAGGAACTTCCTGGATTGTGTGAAAGAAAACTTCCTGATGCAGCTGGTGAGGGAGCCAACCAGGGAAGGCGACCGCTGGACCTGTTATTTGTGTACAAAGGACTGGTGGGTGATGTGGATGTCGGAGGCAACAAAACTGAGTAAGAATCTGGAGAACAAGTCTTATGAGGAGTGGCTGAAGAAGCTGGGGTTGTTTAGTCTGAGGAAAAGGAAGCTTAGGGTAGACATTAGTGCTCTCTGAAACCTACCTGAAAGGAAGCTGTAGCGAGGTGAGGGTTGGTCTCTTCTCCCAAGTAACAAGGAACAGCTCAAGAGGGAATGGCCTCAAGTGGCACCAGGGGGGTTTAGATTGGATAGTAGGATAAAGTTCATTACTGAAAGGGTAGTCAAGCATTGGACCAGGCTTCCCAGCAAAGTGGTGGATTCATCATCCCCAGAGGTACTTAAAAAATGTGTAGATGAAGCCCTTGGGGACATGGTTTAGTGATGGACTTCGCAGTGTTCAGTTAAGGGTCAGACTTGATGACCTTGAAGGTCTTGTCTAACCTAAACAAATCTATCATTCTATAAATCTATTATTGGGGGATAGGCACTTTGGATAATGATTTCTTTTTCCTTAAGTATTTCTATGAAAAAGTCTCCTGTAGTTTCACAGAATCCCCAGTAAAACCATTCAGATTAAAATATCATTAAAATATTTGAAAATAATTGTTTAGTGAAGTTCAGTAAGGAGTGTTTTAGATTGAAGGGGGACACACTTTACTCTGGTCCTGAATATTCCCTTTTCACTGATCAGGGTCCATCCTCAGGAAGCTGTTCCACATGCCAATTAAGCTGAAAGGGTACCATTTAGTCACATACAAGACTATGCCAGAGCTATAGGTTTTCATTCAAAGCTGGCATGCTCTCTTCTTCAAGGAGAGAGAAGACCTTTCAGTGACTCCTGCTAATAAAACTGAGCATTTAATGATGTTACTATTACTGTAGAAAACAGAAAAGCGTAATTTCAACAGATGTATGCAATATCTCAGTATTTGTGCAGTCTGATTTTTAGCAGAGCTGTAGCTGCAACTCAGCCACTTAGGCACAGGATACTTACAAAGCTTTCATTAATGTGATCAAACTAAATTTGCTTCAGACTCACCACTTCCCACAAATTCTTGTCTTCATCATTTGGGGGATGATCATATAAAGCAATAAAATGTATATTTCATCTACCTCTATAGGTTGATCAGTACACAGATAAGAACTATTACGTTTTTGCAAGTTAAAAGTTCACTTAGTTTTACTATGTTTTTCAAATTTCTATTATGGTAAGAAGAATGGTGGTGGTAGATTCAGACAAGGCGTTTTTACCATTAGAGTTTAAAGTTGGTTATAAATATTTTCCTCTCCTTTGCTCTGGTTTTATTCATTGGCATATCATAACTAAGTAACTGAGTACTAGTTTTCTGCCTTGCACAGTGATGAGGTGTTCAATGACCACAACAAAAACGTTGAAGGATGGTAGTTCATTAAATGATGAACTGAGTAATTCTGAGTCCTGTCTTGGGATCTGGCAGAATAGGCCCCACATGTATCCTAATAAGACTACGGGGTACAAAAGGGAATCATCACAGCTACCTTTTTCAACACCATTTATTTACTTCTTAGGGCTTGTCTGTGACATTATTCTGATATAGTTTAAATAATTATTGTGATACCAGCTTTTAAACCAGCTGTACCGTGCTGAATGACATCACCAACAAATATGAGTTTTTTCTCCTTGACAACTTTGGATACTTTCCTTTGTGGTGAGACTGAACCACTAAATGAATTCCTAGTGATTGCAAAGGCTGTTTAGAAATGAGGATCAAACCTTCACGTGGGTCTCATTTGGAGCAGCTGTAGCAGCAAGCTTGTGTGTTAAACTGGGGAAGTGCATAGGTTTTTCTACCTAATTCCAACTCGAATGCAAATGAGTGGCACTGGTAAGAGTACACAGATATTGCTGTATATGAGTTGATGATAGAATGAGCATATTGAATTTAGCCAGACTGTAATTTAGTCCTGACAGTCCATTTTGTTTAGGGTCCAGTCTCCACTTGCAGTAAAAAGTTTTTTCATGGAAAGAAAATACTATCTTTTCAGCACTGTACTTGTATATTCTTGTCATTGCACACACTAAATATTAAAAAAACCCCAAACATTTGGCACTCTTTCCGAAAAATAGGGCTGCAAAACCAAAACCTATGTATTTTATAGTACATAATCTGTTAATTTCAATTTAAATTAAAAAATGCAATAAAAATGATGAAGAAGGTAATTACATACTTTTCAAATTGAATAAATAGATTTTTTCTGTTCAAAAAAAGGAAATGAAAATGTTGTAATAGTTAATGCAAATTCAGAAATCCATAAAATTTGTCAAGAGTATTCCATAAGAAGTTATTGTTGTGGAGGCAAATGCTTCCTGTATTTTCATTGGCATAATTAAGTGAAAAGTTTAAAACTTTATTATTCGGGATTGAATGTATAGTGTCAAATTCAAGAGTTATTTTACATTATTGAGTCCCAACATATCAAATTCATGAAATCTTTGGGATGTGAAATGAGCTGATTTACGGAGTTCTGTCTTGTATTAAATTTATGCGTACTATTCAGGTTTTCAGCATGTTTTACTCATATATGAGTTACCCATGGTCATATTGTTACTTCTGAAACTTAACATGAAAGCCTGTATTCTCATGATTCAAACAAAAAGAGAAAAAAGGACATAATATTTTTAAATAATTGAATATTTTCATCCCTAGCAATACTGTGTTTCAGAACAATGAAATTGTCCATTTTCGTTGCCCAAAAAGCAATGTAGCAAAGAATATTAAGTGGAAAGCAGATATACGCTTTTTGCCATCAGAAAACCTACTTTAAAAACTTGATTTTAAAACGTGTATAATTGCATTAGGATGCAGATGTCATGAGCATAATCTTGAACAGTGAGATGGTATAAGGGAAACTCCATATTTCTGTGATAGCCTGTAGAGCCATCAGGAGCGACTGGCAAGAGTGCACCTTTACTGCTCTTGATCTAGAGCAGTAGACTTAGCTACTAGAGCTAAAAAGCCTTGCAGCACCAGGTTAACAGAATGAAACAGATGGTGCTCAGGACCAGGTAAGGGCTTGCTGCATCTTGTTGTTGTGTTTGTATTTTGTGGGACTTTGTATCAGCTCAAATTTGGCTGGTCCCAGCGACCTAACACTCATTAACAGTTGCAGTACATCTGGCGGTTTTGTTTCATCCAAACATACTCTGTGTGCTTCACAATACCTTTATGTTGAGAAATTGCTATGAAAATACACTTCTCATCAGAGTTAAACACCGAAGTAAACAAATCCAGTGCCAGCCTGTGGAGAGGGCAATGAAGATGAAGTAGGAGCTAAGGAAAATGGCATAATTAATGTACAGCTTCTTTCTTTGTGCTGAAGAGGTTTGGGAGGAATTCCTGATGCTTTTGCTGGAATTGCTGCAGACTGCCTTACTTTGTAACCCTCTTTTAACACCAAGTCTTGGCTCTGTGCACTCACGTACAACAATTATATGGAGGATGTCCTAATGAACTGTAGGACTTGCAGTGTTGCAGTGGCAAGAGAGATTTGTTGGAGAACATGTACTCCTGTTGAAGAATAATGTTTCCAGCCTGTCATTTATTTCAATTGTTGCAGTTTGTTTAAGTGTTCGAGTTTTTTAAGAGAAAAACAGTAATACAAATCTTGGTTCAGCAGTTTTATGATAAGCCTTTTGGAACTATCTAAGCTCTAGTCATTAACTTTCCAAATAAATATTTTATTGATTCTTAATGCTTCCTGGAATATCTCTAGCTAAGGTGGATACCTTTAGTAGCTTCTGCAGCAAATCTCAAGAGAGATGCTAAGTGTGAGGTGTTGAGAAAACTTAAGCACACCTAGCTGAAGTGGCAAGGAGTGACAGCAAGGAGATCTTCTGTCATTGTAAGAGCAATGAAAAAATAAACAAGGAAAACGTGGGGTTGCTGCTGAATCCTGATTTAGTGAAAGTGGATGCAGATAAGCCTGAGATCAGTGCTACGTTTACTTCACTCTCCACACGACAAAATCTCCTAGGCCTTTGAACCTAGAGACAGGATTTAAGAAAGAGAGGATTTGCCAGCAGTAGCAGAGGATCAAGTCAGGGATCTGTTGAGAAATTTTGACCCATACAAGTCCATAGGATTGGATAGGGAGCATCCAGGACACAGAGAGCTGGCTGATATCATTGTGAGGCCGTTGTCCTTTGTTGTTGAAGGGCTGTGGATATTGTGAGAGATTCCTGATGGCTGGAGACAGGCAACATTGCACCCATCTGCAAAAAAGATGAGAAAGGTCATACAAGGGACTACAGGCTGGTTTCTGGTTTCTTTCACTTGTTTCTGCACAAGTGAAAGAGAATAAGGTGCCTGGAAATAGTGGCATGGATCTCCTAAGGGCTAGTCATGCCTGATGATCTCTTTACCACCTGTGGTGAAATGACTAAATCTGTAGATGAGAGGAGAGCAGTGGATCTTTGATCTTGGAAGGCTTTGACACTGTCTCCCACAGCATCCTTGCACTCAGGTTGGGAGAACACAGCTTAGATGGGCAGACCCCTAGATGTGTGAGAAACTGACTGACTCATCAGACTCCGTGTGTAGCAGTTAATGGTCATATACTGCCTTGAGGCTTACATAAAACAGGCTTCTTCAGGGATCTCTACTGGGACTTGGGCTGTTTAGCATCTTTATCAAAGACCTGGAGGAGCTGATAGAATACAATCAAGTATGGAGGTGACACAAAATTGGAAAGGCCGGTTGATATGCTTGGGGGCAGCATCAGCACACAGAGGCACCTACACAGGTTGGAGGAATTGTCCACCAAGAACGTCGGAATTCAACAAAAGCAAAGTGCAAAATCTTGCACGTGGGCTGAACCAACCTTTGTGTTTGTACAGGCTGGGGACTGACTGGCCAGGGTCTGATTGACTGTGATACTGCTGAGAATGATCCTGGGGATGGTGATGGACAGTAGGCTGGACATGAGCCAGCAATGAGCCCTGGCAGTGGGAGAGGCTAACAGGTTACTGGGTTCTATCAACAGGCCTGTTATCAGTAGATCAAAGGATGTTGTTATTCAATTTTTTCACACTCATTAGAAAACTGAATAATTTTTTTAATTTGTCCAGGTTTGGGCTCGTCAGTATAGATACACTTTGCAGACTGGAACAATTTCAAAGAAAGACCACCAAGGTTGTCAGGGAGAGATCTAGGGAACAAGATTTGTTCAACTCAAATAAGAGGTGGCTTTGGGGTACCTAACAGCAGCTCCCCAGAATCCACAAGGGAGTTTCTGAGATGACAGTGCCATGTTCTTAGTGAGGTGCACAATGGGTTGACAGATTCCTTATAAACTGAAACATGGGATGCTTCTGCTGGATAGACAGAAAAGAAAATTCTCTGTGGGGATAATTAAGCCCATTCAGCCAGTTATCTGGAGATACTGTGGAGTCTCAGCCTCTGTAGGTTTTAAAGACTGAGCTGATCAAAGCCCTGAGCAACTTCATCTAAGTAGTGTTGACCCTACACTGGGCCGGAGGTTGGGCAAGTGCCCTGCTGGGGTCCCTTCCAACCTGAATGTGTCTGTGATGCTAACCCAGACAAGTCTGTACAGTTCTCAGAGCTTGCTGCTCATATTTTTATACTGCCAGAATCTTATGTTAGTCTCAATGGTTGGAATAATTAAATACAGTAATGAGAATTTCCAAGAGTCAGTGTGGACATTTCTGAGACTGGTGAAAACAAAATATAGTGGATTTAGGTGTCTTACAGATATCTTGCTTCAATCAAGTCATCAAATCAGTAGATTTTCCAACTGAAGAGGTGAGTGACAGCTAGAAATTCAGAGATTTCTGGATTTCTGGAACACTTTTTAAAGTGATGATTACTGAAGGAAGCTTATACCTTATGTAGCCTTATGACATGAATAAATTGCTGAATAAATAATTGCTCTGGACATTTTTCAGATAAAACTTATGTCTGGATCAAGAATTTATTTAATAACTCTATATAAGTTAGGTTTTTAAATATGGCTTTTTCTTTAAGTGTTTCATTTTAGTATTCATTCTTTAAATCATTTTCTGTTCTTTGTAACTGTTAGACCTGATTAGTAGGAGTGCTTTTGCTAAAGCATTATATTAAATGGATATGTTACAGATATGCAGTTTATCTAAAAAATGTTTTGCAAAAGAGAATCTGCCCTGCCGTGTCTGTCTCGGATGTGGAGAATAGCCAGGCAGTGAGCAAGGTCTCTGCTATTAAATAGTCCTTCATATGCCTACTGTGGTTGCCACTGTTGTATGCATTGTAAAAGAAGGTAATGGGGTGGGAAGCAAAACTCCTCTTACTTCCAGATGGAGTTGAAGAGGAGCAACAGTGATGTTAAGTTGAACACTCTAGTCTATTTGGATTGCTGCAATACTATTTAATATTACCTGTTGTTCTTGCAGGCATAAGAAAGCTTGGGAATGGCTCGGACTTTCAGCTCTACACTTTCTTGACCCTTCTAGTTTTCATTCTATTTTGAACATTGTTGTTTTTCTTTCAAAAACAAAATTATATGGAATGACTGTCATTAGCAGTGATACAGGAAGACAAAAGACAGTTTTCTTTTCATTGACTCTGTTAACCCTACAGGCTCAAAATCATAGGAATATTGTTTTGATTGGTAAATTGAGAAAATCTGACATGGGAATGAGAACAGAAAAGTGCATAAAACTAGCTTTTTAGTGGCTATATATATATATATACACTAGAAATCATTGTGTATTAGCTCTTTGTGGGCTGTACTGTTAAAAGCTAAAATTTTTTTATTTATGGGCAGTTGCCTGATTAACAGAATCTCTGTAAGATTTTGACTGAGTTAATTGCACAAATCTGTGGCTGAAGCGAAGGGCGGTAAAATGCATGATCCTGCCTGAACTTGACAATGTTGAAATCTGTAATCTGAAGACAAATGTTATACACAGAACTCAGTGGAAGAGTAAATTTATCCTGATTTCTTGGTTTTATGGGTTAGTAGTTACATCTCAAATATTTTCCTTCTGTATCCTTTCCAATATAATTTCCCAGTGAATTTATTTCCCTGGCTCTTCACTGCTTAACTATAAATTCTCACTGTTTAGTTTGGTTTAGTTTCTTATGCTGTCCTTCTCATCTGAACAAATTGTTTGTATAGAGTCCATTCTTCATGAGTATTAGTTTAATTTTGTTTCCTGCAATTCTGGTTAATCTCTTTAACATTCAAGACTT